>NC_056704.1:25010617-25313117 GCF_018831695.1 Puntigrus tetrazona
ATAGAACTATGTAATACAAAAAAAAAATTTAATAAAAAAAAAAAAACTAAAAACATAAAATTACATTTTTGATGGAAAACGTCTTTGGGAAAATTGATGTACTCACTTTTATTTTATTTAATTAAATCAAAGCTATTGCAAATTTGATAATCATATTTAGCCATATCGTGTCACAGGTTTTTTTGTCAGTTTTTTAAATTCAGCTCCAATTAAGATGCATTAAAAGATTCTTGAGATCTGAGCCTTGAAATACGTTTTTTTTTTTTAAACTGAGAAGACAAGTATACCCTACATTTCCATTGAATAAGCTTTACTGAAACTGGAGGAGGGACGGGACACTTTGATTTCGAACAAACAAGCCAACTCGCAACAGGACAAAGTCAATCTAGAAGCTTAAATGCAACGTTCACTTTCTTTCCTGCTAATAATAAATGAATTTAAGAAAGTTTTTTTAAATTCAAAACACATACACACACAAAGCTAAAAGTCATGGGCCAAAGGTTTGAGGTTTTATGAATCAAGTCTTTATAAATCCTCCAGGAGAGCAGATTTACGCGCATCTACAGGGCTACAGCATCAAAGCTTTGGTAAACAAACGATTAAAAATGATTCAGAATCAAACAGGTTGAATAAATAACCACAGTGATGCCTTTGTAAGCTCTCACAGTCATAAGCAACACAAATAAGATCCACTATTCCAGTCCTTCGTTCATCCACCCAATCACGTCACTTCCCTTTCTCCGTTCCTCTCATTGGCTGCATTCGCATCCAGTCATTGGGTGGATTAAAGGCAGTGGTGCAGTTTTCTGTTACCCTAAACTGTACAAAAATAGACGCCTAGTGCTGCTTTATCTAATTTCGAAAACAAACAAAAAAACAAAATTAATAATAATACAAGTCTTTCAATTGTTTCGCTAATATATACAGTTTTTGATCTCTAACCAGAAGGCTGAGTGCTTTATCTTTGCAAATACGACATAAACAAATAACTTTAATATATCTTAAGCTCCGACGCTCAATCTAGATCTCTAAATACATATATATCTGTGTATATAGGTATACATATATATGTAAAGCACACAGCCTGCGGAATTAACTTTAATTTATCGAGAAGCAACATTCGCACGGACACTGCAAAAACGGTTGTTGTTCGAGCACAGTGTGTTTAAACTCGACGTCTTTTCACGTGGCAAGGAGTCGCACGACAGTCAACAGTTTTGCCTCTACTAAACGAAACCAAAAATACGCAAACCTCAACAATAAAAGGCGAGAAAAAGTCGCTGAACGAAAAAGACGGCAAAGGCAACCGTAAAAAGTCACAGATGGATTCAAAGACCAGGAAGGAAAACGAAATCAGTTGAGATGGTTGGGGGCGATTAAAGGCGCCGAACGGTCATTGGTAAGCGTCCGACGTAGCCTGACTCCTCTTCGGATCATACTCAACATGTCTCCTCCGCTGCCTGGATCGGGGACGCCGTCGACGTGATCCACGCCGGGCTGAGCGGAACAGGTCTTGACGCTTTCGGTGGGCAAGCTGAAATTGTGAGCTGCCGCGTTTTGAATCGGCTGCTGATTTTGATGTTGCTGCCGTTCGAGTTTCTGCTGGAGCGCTTTCTGATGTGTCTGTTGATATTGCGGCTCCTGCAGTTGGTTGTATTGCTGTTGGTGATTGTACTGGTGTTGAGTATATTGCTGTTGGTTATACTGTTGTTGGTGATATTGCCTCTGTTGCTGATGGTGCAGCGCATACTGCTGTTGCTTGGTCATTTGATACAGCGGCTCCGTGCCGCCCACTGGTGGCTGCCCTGGGAACATGGAATAGTATGGAGGCGGCATTGCGCTCAGACTCTGAGTGGAAGTACAGAGACTATGTCTGGTGTGAACCAGATCAGAGCCAGGTACCCTGTTAGTCTGCGTCACCCCAGGAGGGCACATGGTGTCCTCGCTGCCGCTCAGGCCAGCGGTGGAAACGGAGGCCTTCAGCGGCACCTAAGAGCAGGATGAGAGCGTTTTTCTTGTTAATTCTAGAACAATGGCAACCTAACTCAATACAGGGATATATAAAAACATACGGCCTATTTTTAACATGACATCGTTTAAACAAAAATAAAAAAAAGATAAGAGATCTAAAATATTGTGAACATTTAAAAAATGGGATACAAAGTCGAAATCAAACTGGGATTTCTTTCAGAACTTGAAATATATGGGAATTTAAAAAAAATGATAAATGATAAATTTATAAAGGATTTGAATTGTATTTAATTTTAGAATCTTAATGGATTAGAATACTAGTTGTATTTTTATTACTTTAAAATATAGTTTATATTAATGACAATATACTGGATGTGCGTTCTTGTGGAAAAAAGTATACATTTCTTAAAAACTAAATTAATTACTAAACCAAAACTTTGAACATTAGTGCTGCAAGTGCATTAAGTTCCAGAAAGAAATGTACTTTTATGATCTATGGGGGCACTGGTGCTGGAATCCTCCAAGATCTGTTCTAAATTTTGCTAAATATTCCAGCAGGTCTCGTTTACACCGTTTAAGGGTTTTCTAAGCAGAGTTTGAAATGATGAAGGACCTGCGGTGTGGAGATGGGGATAGGCACTCCTCCACTGATGGTGCCACGGCGGATGTTGGGCTTGCTGGAGGGTTTACGGCGGATGGTGGCAGTGTGCGGCCCTATAGGCTCCGGATCCATCAGCAGACTGACGGTAGACGCAGGTCTCTTGCTTTGAAACATTTTGCGGTAATTGAGACTCAAGTCACTGTTGCGAGGAATTGTGGAAGATTTATCAAATTCGGACTGGCTGTGGGCGTCCTCTCCTCCATGCAGGGAGATATAGTCATAGTCTGGAAGAGAGAGAAACACAACAACAGGAGAGTCACGCACTGTGTTAAGGATGAATGACAAAACTTCTACATTGCCCAGAAGAGAAAAATTATGAAATACAAGCAGAAATTACATAAGTAGGGAATGACAGTGAAAGAAAACAGCTGTTCGTTATGTTTCAAAATGTCAAGGTTTAACGATAAAGATGGCCCAACGTTATGAGAGTGTTTCAAGCAGGACAGTGCATGTGTTTTTATACCTTGCAAACTTGATGTTTTTTTTTAAAAAAATTATAATTTATTTTAATGAGTAAGCTGTTTAAATTAAACCTACAAATGCATTTTATACATTTTAAATAGAATTAAAAAAGTTAAAACAAAAAATAGAACTTTTTGAATTTGAAGATTAATGAATAAAAATAATAGGGGAAAAATCTAAAGGAAAACGTTGCAAATTCAAGACGCATGTACAGTTTATTAAATAAGTATATGTATATATATATATATATATATATATATATATATATATATATATATATATATATATATATATATATATATATATATATATATATATGTGTATATATATATATACACACACACACACACACACATGTGTATGTGTATATATATATATATATATATATATATATATATATATATATATATATATATATATATATATATATATATATATATATATACACACACACACACACACACGTGTATATATATATACACATTTGTTTAAAATCATATTATTCACACTTAATTGCATGAACTGGTTACCTCCTAAAATGAATAAAACAGGCAAACTTTTAAGAGTGTGTCTTTCAGTTAAAGCAACAGAAGATGGACACCAGACTTGACAACTGACGAGATGCCACTAGTATTATCTCATGGCTGCACGCACTCAAATCTTACACATACAGATAACACTCTTTCAACAAAGGCACGCCTGCAATATGACATGGATTCCCTAAAATAAAGACATTTAATGTTGTTTATTATTGGTACATGATCACAATGAGAATAATCAGATCTATGCAATGACATTCAGAAACCTACCATATAGAGGAGGTTCTTTCTTTACCGCTGTAAAAGAACAATAAAGTACATTTAACATATATACAAAGGCCCAAAAAACACGCACTTTGGACAGTAATCCAAGCCTGTGATTTGTGCGAGCACATCAGATTTAGTTTAAAACTGAAATACAAAGCATACTTGATGTGCACGCAAACCACAAATCAGATTACTGTTAAGGGGGAAAAAAAGTATAAAAAGGGTAAAAAAAACTATACAAAAACACAAAGGAGAAAAGGATAACTAGATTTTAGCACTGATTACAATCTCTCCAAGATGTGTGCAAAGAAGGAAAATTATAGAGCAGAAACGGAAGCAGCTCATGCATGCGAGTGTAAAAAAAAGTGATACTGACCATGCTGCGAGGGAATGGTGTCTTCGGAGCACGACGGCGTGGTCGTCTGGGTGCTGTATCCACTGGAGCAGTGGAGGGAATCACGGCTGGTCCGAGGAGCTTCTGATATAAGCCCTCCTCCCAGAGTAAGAGCCAGCTGCTCCCTGGCTGACTGCGGCTACAAACACGAATCAGAGCTCAGAAAAGTCAACCGCGATGATTCCAGCAGAAGGGCGTATAATAAAATGCACTTTTATTGCTTAAAAGTAAAACTGAGTCTGTACCTTGCCCGAGGTGGACAGTGTCCTGGCTCTCTCCTCATGCCCGCTGTAAGGTTTGTGCAGTGGGGGCATGGAGGTCCCGTTCTCTGTGCCAGAAGAGATCTGGCCTTTATCCTTCACAAAAACATGCTCTGTTAGTCCATCTCAACTTCAGCACATAGCAAGAGACACTGTAGTCGCTAGGTAATAAAGATTCGAAGCCAACACGAAATGGTGTTCACAAAACTGTTTATCATGATGTGTCACGATTAAACAATAAATTATAATATAGCGATTCAACAGGAAATTTGTGGATCATTAAAAATGCTCGTTCCACACGTGAATGCAAGTTTGCAGAGCGTTGTGGAATTTTTTTTAACCAGGACATGGAGCCTGAAAATCAAGGAAACAGTATATAATAATGTGCCGTTATTCAAAATTTTAGGTGCACTATTCCTTTAATTGCTCTTTTTAAAACATTTTTACAATGATCTTATTTTTACTATTATTTTCCACTAGCCCTTTATTCCAATAATATTGGAACCACTTTTATAACCATTTACAATGTGTTACAGAATTTTTTTATAATATGCAAGCTTTGGATTTATTTACTGTTATTATTTTTATTATACAGCTAAAAATAAGAGAAAAAAAAAACCCATTCAAATATAAAATGTTCTGTTTGGAGAAAAAAAAAAGCAGATTGTTGATGAAGAATGAATTAATCAGCCTATTTTGTCCCATTGCTAAAATGTAAAAAGTAAAAGAACAAAAACATTTGTTTACATATTCATACAGCAAAATATCGTGAGGGTAATTTGCAAAAATGATCAAAAAATGTCAGCGGCGGCTGACAAAATAATACTCTTTCGGGGAAAGAGTTAAACATTAAAATATTATCCATATATCTACTCCGACAATGAAATACAATAAATCATCAGCAGGAAAGGTAAAATGATTAATAAGACCAGAAAGGTACACAAACTGTCAATTTTGATTTCATGTTGACCTTATTTATGTTTTGTTAAAGGAACGCTTCACTATTTTTAAAAATAGGGCTCATTTTCCGACTCCCCTAGACTCAAACGGCTGAGTTTTAGTGTTTTCTGATGCATTCAGCCGATCTCCTTGTTCTGGAGGTAGCTCTTAGCTGCAGCTTAGCATAGATCTGATTAGACCGCTAACATCACGTTCAAAAATGACCAAGAGCATTCGACTTTTCTTTAGTTGCATTGTGTGCTAAAACCAATGCAAGATGAAAAGTTAGGATTTTCTAAGCCGATATGGCTAGGAACTATACTCTTTCCTGGCGTACCGTGGCGGCGTCAGGTGCGAATATATTACGCAGTGCCTGAAAAAAGTCCCCAGCATTTTCAGGCGCTGCTTAATATCGTCGTGAAACACTCCGGTCATTTTTGAGCGCGATCCTAACAATCGAATCAAATACTGTGCTGAGCTGCAGCTAAAAGAGCTACCCGTAGGAAAGGTTTTTTATTATAGTTATAGATATCGGTTAATGTGTTAACTGGTATTTTATTCAAAAACAGAAGCTGCTTCTTTCTCCCTGGGCTAAACGGTCAGGTGTCCCTCTAAACGGCCTGCAGAGGGCGCTGTCTACCTTCACAGACACAACCTCCACACATGCACGACGACAAACACAGAAGAAAACCACCAGAGGTAAGCGTCCAGCAGTACATGCAACAGTAATCCATTCACAGTCACACACAGCACTACACTGAGTCTATGCTCACAGTGCTCCTGTGCCGGAGGTGTTGGCCACGGTGGACCGTGCGAGGGATTGTGGGAGAATTCCCCTCACTGAGAGAGCGAGCGCCTTCCTCCCCTCCAACCAGGAGGAGAGGACTGCATGAACGCTGGGAGACGGAGGTGAGGGGCAGAGAGGAGTGGAACAAGAGAAAGATGAGATTAGACCAATCCAAACCTCCTTAGACCCCTAAACAAACGCTTTTTGGCTGTTCTATTCAGTGCCTTATTAGACGATCGTAAAAAGTCATTTGCTGATGTGTCTTTTCACATTTAAAGCAAAGCAAAGCCACTGACTGATTTTGAGATTTTGGGCTAAATTGCTTCCGTAACACGTCTTCTTTCAGATCATTTATTATGTTTATTTAATTATACTTTATCTATCTGCTCTGTAGATTTCAATTACAGTACATATATTTAAAGGCTTTTTTTCTCAAAATAAATATCTGCACCCGCACTAGGCCAGAAATCACAAACTTTACTTTTTGGCGAAATCTCATCTGTAAAACCGTTAATATGTCAGCAAAATTAAAGAAGAACTTTGAACATGGCTTTGTCCGATTTTCATATTTCTGTTGTGGACAACATTTCAGAAAAGTTGCAAGACAAAATGTAATTGTCTTAATGCACTGTTATTAGTGAACCGGGAAAGAATGGCGATATCCAATAATTAAAAACGTAACCCTATTCAGCTGTGCTGTGTCACATTTGGGTGTGTTTTAACTAGCATACTACACAATCACAGCAAACTGTAGTATAATATTACTAGTATTAACCGAATAGTACGAATATTTTTGGTAAAATGCTGTGTAACAAAACTGTATAATGTTTGTCAAACTTAGAATGTATTACCTTGCATTTTATGTCACTATTTTAAGTGAAATGCTGTAATATCCAGACAATCTACATTCAATTCTCTATATTGTTTGCACTGAAATACTGTCCAATTACGATTGTGTATTGATGATCAGTTAACGATTGGGGTTCAAGAGGTTGGATTTTCAGGAGGTCTGGATCAAGCACCACAGCGGAGCGCAGGCTGTGATGGTGCTTACAGCTGTATGCGTTTCTTTGGGCTGACTGAGGCTCTGTGTGTTCTGAGTGACATTATTGAAACTATTTGGGTATCTTAGGGTTAGTATACGAGTTGAACTAGGCAAGTTTTGGACCTATAGTTCTGTGTTGTTGTGCATGTATCCGTGATACCTGTATTGCGTCTGGTGCTCTCAGATGAAGCCCATCCACTGCGCTGGAGATGGAGTCCAGTGATGGGACATGGCGCACAGAGGTGTAGTTACTAAGAGAGAGAGAGTAAGAGTTTAGACTGATTATTTACAATAATGCACAATTGTTTGTTACAGGACTTTAAATTTCGAAGGAAAAAAAAACATGTTAAAATAAAAAAATATTAACATAATATATATATCATCAGTAATTCAAATAACGTTTAACGAGTTGGCTAAAGATTTCTTCCTGACTCACCTGCTGATGCTGCTCTTGCGTGATAACGTGTTGCTGGGAGAAGCGGGTGGAGTCTGATACGAGTAGCTGTAGTCTGAGCCTTTCAGATCAAGAATAACCTGCATAAACAAAACCAGACCAGAAAGTCAGAGATCAGGAACGCGCACCTACAGGGTGTGCGATATATATTGCCTGCGATTAATAACGGGATTTTAGTTTTAGAGAAGTGCGATTTGACATTGTCGAGTTTTCCGTCGAAGTCTAGACTAGAGCGCACGCATTTAGAGTGTGTCTAATGAAATGCCTTTAAACTGTTTACAAGTTCAAGACATGGGGGAAGAAAATGTATATACATTTAGATCATTTCATATATCCTCATTAATTAATTTCACACGAAGACTGACGGTTTTCTCCAAAAAACTTTTTTAAAAAAAAAAGTTTTAGACAATATCTCCTGTTTTTGTGCCATTTTGACAACAAAAAATAATTCCAAACACTACCAAAGCATTATTTGAGCAACGTGTCAGTGATTCATTTCTGAATGAATCAACCGTTTGAACAATTCACTTTATTTGCAGAGACTTGCTGCCACCTACTGGCGGTTTTCATTTCACACTCAGAGTATCTTGTATTATCTAAATAATTTCAAATATCAGTATTCAAAAAATACTGTAAAATCCTGTTAAAACTTACTGGAAGAAGATTAATTTCTATCGGTCTAAACTGACCGGTACACAGAAAATGAAGAATACCTTAAGTCCTTAAGACACCAGCAAAATAACACACTCGGCAAAATAATATTGTTAGCACTAAAATATCGAGATATTATTTTTTGTCAATATCGCACACCCCTACTACAGGACATCATGTGCCTGGTCAGAATCCATGCAGCACCTGTTCGCTAGCAGGAGGCAGTGTGTTGGGATCAGCCGTCAAGTTTCCAAGATCTTCTAGAATTGTCTGCAAGTGAGTGACTTCGCCAAGCATGCTTATCTCTTCATCCTGACAACACAAAGAAAAAAAGGGTGTGACGACATTAAGGAGAATACATTTTTATAACTAAATTTCAATAGCGATTAGGCACTTTTCCCCAGATTCTCATCGTTGTAATGCACTCTGATGTTTAATTGTAACACAGTAATGAGAATCGTCCTGTTTAATGTGCCCCTATTATGCCGTTTTTAAGGCTGCTAATATTGTTGGGAGTCAACAATATGTTTAGTTAAAATATGTTTAATATCACTTCACTTTCCAGTGATTCTCAAACGATTGGTTCAAAGCAGTTATTCAGATAAGATTCGGTCTCTCTAAACCCCTGCTTTCCGTGAGCCTACTCTGCTCCGATTGGTCAGATGGCCCAGACTGTTGTGATTGGTCAACTGCATACAGCCAGCGTACAACATGGGCTGGAATAATGCAAATGTGTGTCACGGAAAATGGATTTGAATTACTAACGACTCGTTTAGGCTGTATAGAGTCAATTCTTCATTTTGGGAGACAACAACTTTATTTACTGCACATTTCCAACTTTAACCAGGCATTTAATTTTTGCAAAATGCAATGCAATGTCTTGTTCAGACGCTCACCAGCACAGGTTTGAGCATTGTGACGAATGAGCAGAATCTCCCTCTTTCCTCGACAAGTGCTCGACACACGGCTCTCTTCTCGGTTTCCTCTAGAACCGCGCAGCGCGTGTTGACGTCCTGAAGAGCGCTGTCCAGCTGCATCCGCACCTCGTCTTTACCTACACGAAAACAATGACATTAATCAGATTAATGCGCATTTCTATTAATAGTAATATTAAAGAACGGTGCATTAATTCTTGTTATTGCTTAGTAAAACTAAAATCAAATCAAAAGTTTTGTTCATTAACAGTATCTGAAATTATATATATATATATACTTTTTAAAAAATTAGATTAAAAGTATTTACATATTTTTAAAGCAACACTGGACGCAAAACAGCGTTGTCTTGCTGATATTTGAAGAAAGAAATAACTGCCTGGTGGTTTAATGCTAAAACGTGTTGCTTTCAACCACTAGGAGGCAGTACAGTTTCTACAAGCACTTAATATACCATGTTAATGTGTGCTGCAATGCTAATACGTGCTCTAAGAGCCTGGCTGTGCAGATTGCATGCTGTGCAGGTCGACCAGGCGTGACGCGGGATCTGAGGACTGCATGGTGTGCATGTGTTCTTATGTTGCATTTAAAGCCCAGCTGCCACTCAGAGCTCCTCACATTCCATAGTAGCTACTAGATATAGCTCTACTGCATATCGGCGGTCAACCAATAAGGCTGTTTTTAACATTGATATCCCTGTTCTATTGCGCTGGGCGGCTAATATAATGCAGCTTAAATGATCATAAACTGGATTTACTCAAACATTCTAAAAATCACAGAAATACCATGAACTGGCAAAGATAATAATACTCGTTTACAAAAAAAAAAAGGAAAAAAATTATGCTTAATGTTTAATGTAAGAACATAACTGAGTGATTTTTAATTATGATATGATGACTGTCCCCTGGTGCTTTACTGATGAAGCGCAATGAGAGAAATGTGAGGTTAATCACATTGAGAGGTTTGTTTTCCTCATGCCAGCACACACCACGTGAGGAGCTTTAAAACACATGACCTGGCCTTTTCCTCTGTTTTTCATCTCTCAGCAGACGCATCACCCCTAACACATCTCATCTAAATGAATAGTTTCTTTGCTTTTGCAATCACATTATTGCATTTTTTTTGCCTGTGTATGCGCGAGTGCGCATCAGGGTCAGAAATGTACTTTTCCATTAACTTTAATGGTGTTAGCCGACTATATTAATTGTCATGGGGCTTTTTTGGCCCCCTTATCTTAGATTTGAGGGTCATTTTCGTTCGTTTTGGTTGCATTTTTAAGAGGATAAAAGGGAAAAGCGATATATTTTCCTCATTTTATATTCAGCAAACACATCACAAATATATCATGCAAATTTAACATACTGCTCAGTTCTACAATATTAACAATGCAGGTTACTGTCAAATGCATAAAGAAGTCCCAACAATGGGAAGAAACATTCCCTAGATTATTAAAATGTTCATTTTTTTTACTCAAAAGTTCTTTGGGGAACCAAAATGTTTTTTTTAATGACATCAGTGCAAAAAACACTTTTTACAACATTTATATTTGCAGCTCTTCTCCGTCTCAAAAATACACACAGCTACATTTTCAGCATTCCACCAAGAGGAGAGCATTCTGACAGCTGTGTGCAGGACTCCTAACAATATCCTCAGGTGTCCTTTGTGACACCTGATCTTGTGCACTCCAAGCAGGCATGCATTGCAAGTTTCTTCAGACACGTTTATAATGACGTTCGCTCGCATTAAAGACTACGAAGATACGCTGGGCATGACTTGATGAATACTACTTCATCTCAACGACCCTCTAGAACCTTAATTTGTAGAAAAAAAAAAAAAAAAAAAAATCAATCACTGGTAACAAATACACCTGAGAATAGGACATTCTAAGATTTCAATTTGCCATATTTTTGTTAAGAGAACGGAATCCTCACAATAAGGTTCATTAGCATTTAGAGAACACCTCTTGAGTCTAGATTGCATTTTAATTGAATAACAGAATCAGGTCCACAAGCGCTGCACAAGCACCACAGCGCAGTCGATCTAAACAACCCCTGCGAATCCGTTTAAGTGCCGAGTATGCATTTTTAGGATTTAAGCAATTCTCGTCAGTGTTGCGGAACTCGGTTAAGTCCTGTGACCTTCCAGGCAGAGACGTGATGCCTGGTGCTCGAGTGCATTGACCTTGTGCTGGATTGCTTCACCGTTTAGATGATCTTAGACCATTACACCTTCCAACGCAGCCTGAAGTGACACAGGCTGAAAGAAACCTGGTTGGCTAGGACAGCTTAGGGCTGGGGTCATCTTCAGTGTAAAGGGCAAAGGTCAGTAGGTCTGTTGATAAATCCCACGGCCTGTCTGCAAGACAAATGGCTTAGGAAACATACAGCTCTATCTGAAATATGTTACAGGAGCCTGTTTTGTGTTAACAGACAGAATCCACAGCAACACAGAGCAATGTGAAAGAGTGACAACAACCCCTCAGAACTCATTAACACCACCCTAGCACCCAACAGCATAGCAATGTACTAGAACAGGGGTCATCAAACTTGATCCTGAAGGGCCGGTGTCCCGAAGAGATTAGCTCCAACTTGCCCGACACACCTGCCTGGAAGTCTCACCACTCAAATGTTCTTATAAAAATGTTTTTTTAATAATAATATAAAAAATGTTAATTATCTATAATCGATGGCAAAATATGCATTTCGTATAAAGTAGAGCCAAGTGGAATGACCCATGCGTGTTTTAGAAAAGCATAACACAGCTTTAGTGTTCAGTTCGTTTGAGCTGTTTAAACACAAAAAATAAACTCGTTTCAAAACAGAAGAGGGAGGCGATGGGAAAATAACCCAGAGCCATTCAGGCAAAGGTGTGTGTGTGTGTGTCACAGAGACATTCCCTGAGGTCTAGAAATCCCGAGCGGTTGGAAGCTATGATGTCATGAGCAGACACCTTCTCTCCATAAACACATGCAGGAGGCTGGTGTGCATGTTTTCTGGGAGGACCTTAGTGATGATGATGACGAAGGTTATGATGGGTAGGTGGCACTGCACTGGATCTGTGACTAAGTGCTTTAGAGTTCTTCCACCGCAGCAGGTAAATATACCTGGCCTGCATATAATTTAGCATGCTAGGTCTAAAGGACATCCAAATAAAAAGAGGCAATCGTTTAATCAATGTGTTGAATCTGATACGAAATACAAACTAATTCCACACTTCAATTCACGTTTAAAAACGTAGTTAATTCAGATGCCAGAAAGTCCAGAGCACTGGATATTCATACCATCTCAAACACAGCAGCAAGGCCATTGGAATACTAATGTGCGTGAGTTTAAATAATTCAGATCCAATGCTCTTTTTCTTCACAATCCGCACGCAGACGGGTCCAAGTCTTCAGAGCGGTCTGCCCCCGTAGACCTCCGAGTAACACAAATGTACGATATAATGATGAATGAGCACTCAGAGACGCATCATAGGTCTAGACGCCATATTTATTTTCATTTTCTCACCATCTGTGAGAGTTATGGCAGTAAATCAAACAGCACTAGGAGGGGTTTATGGGTGTGCTGTGGTGATATAAAAGCGCTAGCCTCTGAATCACTTATACTAACACTTCATTTGGCCCTTATCTTATGATTCAGACTGTGTCAGGACAAGGCCATGTTTTCCTCATACAGCTGCAGATGACTAATTTCACAGTAAAGGGCTTTCTTGGTGGCATGTACTACAGATACTAAGTAATGATTTTTATTGGAAACGCAACATTCTTTCATACATGCAAATGGTAAAATTCCAAGTAGAGATTAGCTTCGAGTAAATGGAACTAGGGTACTAGTTACTTGGAAATGCAAAATAAGACAGGGTAGAAAATGCAAATCTAGAACAATGATCGCATCAAAACACGGAGATACAAATCACCTGCCAGAGAATAACTAATGAATTCGAACAAGAACGCTCGCGTAAACGTTCCCAAAGAAATGCATCCAGCCTTATTACACGGATTTCCCTTTAGTTCCCTTTCAGTTTTTATAATCAGTAAGTGGCTGATAAAAGCAAGAGACGCACTGGATCTGAGGTCATATTACTCCTAAATACAAGACAAGGCAGATCGAGCAGCAGCAGCAAAACCCTTTCATATGAAAGGGAGTGTATGACCACAGGGTGTTTTCCCAATGTTGGGAAAGATGACATGCCAATGGAAGGAAGGATGGGGGATCTCTTTCCTCTTTGAGAGTTTGTGTGGCCTTGAGCTACGAGCTATTCTGGTAACAATGTTCATCCGAAAACTGCTAATTTCCTCAAATGCTAGTTTGCATACAAAAAAAATGCATACAATCACATTCCAACCACTTCATATAATCCCTCCAGTGTCACGCGATTCCTCAGAAATCATTTTGATTTTGAGCTCAAGAAATTATATATATATATAGCCGTCATTATCTATTAGGAAGGGGCTCCTCTGAAAGGATATTAACATACTTGAGGGTCCTTGGCACCAGAAAGCTTATCAGAATCAGAAAATGGAGTTCGATCGAGGGTTTTTTTATGTACGAGCACAAAGAAAATGCTCGAGTCATTTTATCCCATCCTCTGGAAATGTTGAGTAAGCGTATGCATGAGGGTGGATACAGAATATAGAGCATTGACCCCTCAAACAGACCAAAGCAGAAGTGAAGAGTCAGTCTCTTACTGCTGCCCACACACACGCACACACACACAGCTGAGGCAGACGACACCCACCATAATGACAGAACACATCTGCATACGCATTTATCTCTCTCGCTGCCTCTATTCCATGTATTCGATACATCACGGCGCCATTTATCCCTCACATCTCTTCCTCCATCTTAAACTCGTTACATCCCAACCCTCTCAAAATGATTCCAACAGTATTCAAATCTTAAGTCTTTTTTAATCATTTAATACAAAAAGCTTAAGAAAATTTCGTTGTTAATCACGTACCCCCATGTAAACGCTTTGTCACAAATTAGATTAACATAAATTACTTATTATTAAAAAAATGTATCAAAAAATAAAAATAAAAAGCTGATTCAAAATATGAATAAATTCTATGATACTATATAATTATTGACTCCAGTCATTTTTTTTGTAATTCTTGCAATGTTTGCAATACAATTTTTATTTTAAACAATATAAAGACTGTACAAATTAAATACTCCTGTGTTGAATAATTGCAATGACATTTTTTACAGCAAAACAATAATGAGAACTTGCGGATGAATGTGCTTAAGTATTATGAAAAAAAAAAAATCTAACATCAAGCTTTTTTTATGCTAAATACTAAATAATATATGTATTTTGGGGTGAAATATGACCTGCATATGATCTTTTACATGTTTGAAATTCTCTCAAAAGGTTCTGTTGGCGATACTACGGCCTCATCGTTAAGTTACTAGTATTTACTTTCATGTAGATCTACTTTTTCGGTCAAGCTCCAAAAAACTAACTCTAAAGGACTATTTTAGATGAACATTCAGTTCAAAGCGCATTATGGCCAAGGGCAAGATGGCCAAGGTTGATGCCATGACAACACAGGGTGTGGTATTATGACAACACGGGGTGTGGCGCCAGCAGAAGTCATGGGCATGTCCTATTGTGTTTAGACAAAGAGATCTGAGGCAGTAATTTGAGAAAGAGTGTGCAAGTGTGTAACAAGACAACAGGACTTCATATGTTGCAACTCATAGAACATAATTAAAAAGAGTATTTACCCAAGGTGTTCACCCTCAGTGACTTTCGTTCATCAGTTCTTACCTTTTTTAACCTTCTTCTGCAGTTTAATCGTATCTGAAGATTTCTTCTTGATCTCCGCTCGTGCTTTCTTATATTCTAAAAACAGCGACAAAAGCAGGGAAAGAGGAATATTAGCCTCTGCAGTGGAAGCAAAAGCTAAATGTTGATAAAGGCAGCGGTTCAAATCCCTAATCTTAAATAAAAGCAACAATAACAACGTTGCCCGTCTTAGCAAGCACTGCTAATAAATGATTCACAATGATGTCAAATGAAACGACCCCTTAGCAACCTCAGACAGACGTGTTGGAGATAGCGTGGGTGTAGCGCGTTCACTGGCGAGCTGCGAGCTAACTGATTGAATGCCTAATCTTTTATATGACATAATGGATTGTTCTTATGAATAAATAATCCATTGTGAGCTCTAATATAACTGTCTGAGGGACTCCCACAGAGTTAAGAGCCATTTAATAATTAACAGTGTGCAGCTAATAGGACAGGTTTTCCAACTGTGATATTCTTAAAGGGGTGGTGATAAACTTTTTTTTTTTTGGCACTGAGGTCAATAAGTTTTTTTTTTGTACCAATAGCAATCATAACTTTTTTTTTAATGGGCATTTTTGCAGTGTACAGTTTCATAGTATAATTAAAACTCTTATCTCAAAAGAAAAAGATATATTGAATTCCATTACCATTTTAATTAACAATTTAATGGTTGGTTTGTGTATATTAATAATAGATAAAGTCTGAACACACTGTACAGAACAGTCTGGATGTTCTTTATTTATTGTTTTAATTCCGCATAAATATAAATGTTTCATTTTCAGGTGAACTCTACCATTAAAAATCAACCCACTTAGTTCGAAAAAACCTCCATTAAAGGATTAAACGATACTTTACCTCCTGCAGTACAGGAACTTTTTCCACACAAAGATTAAATACTGAACCTGTTGAATTCAGATTATATCACATAGGGAAGGAGGCCGATACCTTTGGCATGGTCTTTATCCAGCTGACTGGCAACTTTTTTCCACTCTTCAATTTTCAGCTCCAGAGGAGTGATCAAGTTATCCATGAGAGCCCTGCACACACACACACACACACACAGGAAGAAATCCTCCACACAGTTAATGCGTTGTACAATATATAATCTTTATTACCAATTAAACTAATGAGCTTATAAAAAACGAAATAATTAAGCAGTCGTACGTTGTGAACAGTTTGAGCTTGTTCTCAATGCTTCTGTGTCTCATACACATCCTGGTCAAAGCCGATCCGATCTCTTTCGTCGCTCCTGGAGGAAAAAAAAAAAAAAAAAAAAAAAAAAAAAAGAGGAAATTAATATCAGTGTCTTTAATCTCCAAATCTTCCATTCTGAGCTTCATCAGAAGCTGTGATGCCAAGAGGAAAAACACGTTGCTTAAGAGTCCTGAAAGAACAGTTTCATCACATTGTTCTCTTCTCTTTAATCCTTTCTTTCCCTCTCCCTTTCTTTAATAAGAGGCTGAATGTCTCAGACAGTTTGCAACATAACTCGTCTTATCTTCTGACAGGAATGTGTGCTTCAAATGAAGCAACACAGATTTCTCATTACTGAATATTAAAAAGGAATCATTCGCCCAAAAAAGAAGCTTCTAGGAAGCTTCTATCGTCATCTTTTCACACCCTCCTGTCATTCTGAAACTTACTTTTTTTTACCAGCTGATTCACTGATATGATCCAACTATGGTTTGGTTTGCTAACAGCATCATATGGCTTCAGAAGACTTTGTGGACAAGCAACATGGGCTATTTTTATCATGCTTTTGCATGCTTTTTGATGGTTGGAAGCGTCAGTTGCACTGTAACTGCATGGAAAAGAGCATGGAAAATAGGCAAACATTCTTCCACGGAAGAAGGAAAGTCAGTCATACAGGTTTGGAATGACATGAAGGAGAGTATATAATAGCAGAAATTTCATTCCGCTGAAGTGGATAATTACGTTACTGCACTCACGATCTGTAACCGAATGACTTAAAGCACATTTGACCAAGTTTCCTTCAGCACGGGCACTTGTATCTGCATCAGGTCATTCTGACCCAGAAGAAGGGAGGACAGGACACATACAGTAGTAGAATTTCCTCTCTAAATACAAACACTTAAAAAACGTATTTAAAGAATTAAAACAAAAGGAACATCAGATCTATATAAAAAATAAAACGGCATGAAGTATCAAACTAAAAACCTCTTTAATGCCATAATGTTGAGAAATTAGCGCCGTGTCCCCAAAGTTTTAAACAGGTCAATTACTTAGCTTCTTCATAATCACACTAATGCATCACCGCAGCAAAGCCTCCAGCATGCAGAGAGCACTGCACATTCATCAAGAGACCGCTCGCGCTAGCCCCTTTCCACACACAGGGTGCCAGAAAAACCAGCTCTTCCACAACCCCTCGAGCCTATGCACTCATTATCTGTGGTTAGTATAGCAAGATTAGTGCACAAAACTAGATCAATCCTATTTGGATCAACAAAGCAATGCATTCTGGAAGCCATTTTACTGTCTTCATCTAGCTAAAATGAATTTATTTACTCATCCAGTGTGTTTGAAACGAGTGCCGCGGTTTGTTTATCCTTCCAGGTAAGGAAAATACAGAAAAACAATCAATCTCTCACAATCAGGAAAGGCAGCCCATTTTTAGGGCCACACGCACACGCACAGCTGGACTTTTTTTTTTTCCAACCTAAAGTCAACTGAGGAAAAGGAAAATTTAAAGATGCTAAATTTTTGGGCTAGCACACGTACAGCTGAGGAGCACAGCCAAAGAAAGCTTTATTTAATCACTGATTTGAGACAATCCAACTATTCACTTGCTAACGGTTAAGGTAAACATCTGGGAAAGGCATAGACTAGACTGGCTTACTAACAGCCTTCGTGAAAAATTACGGAATAATTCGGGTTACAAAAGCCGATAAACCAGTTAGGTTATGCATAACATCGTAATGATACATCCATTAACCCGCCCACCTATAATCACATAAAAGGTCACGTTGTCTAATGAGTCAGAAACTCTGAAATAACATAATTGATATTAACATAATTGACCCTGTGAGTCAACAGTGACTGAAATATGAAAATAAATTGCGTTAAGACAGTGCAAACAGTCTTAATGCTGGCATTAAACTGTTTAATCAGATATTTATACTGGACTGCTGACTGTGTTTGAACAGGATGCAGCGGATACAATATGCTAATTATGCACAGAACGACCTCTCTTATTGGCTGAAAGACTTGCCGTTTACTAGAAGTTAATATGTGCTTCGCTTTCGGTTTTATTCTTTCATTTTGTAAATCCTCTTCCAAATTATTTAATTAAACCAAATAAGTGTAAAGTAACAATTCTGGCAGCATTTTAATTTCCCATTTGCCTTCTCACTCCACAAACGAGTTTACATTAATATAGTATAATATAGTAAAATTATGTATTAAAATAATTCTAAGTAAATTCTAAATAATTCTATTATATAACAGTATCGTTTCATTAAAAAACTTTGTAAAAAAAAAATAAAATATTTTTTTGTGAAAACTACATTTATGTCTGTACTTTAAATTTCTGTATAGTTGCCAAATTTGTAGAAATTCTGTGAATTAAAATTTCCTACAAAACCCATTTTCTGCACCTGTTGTCACTGAGCTACATTAGCACTGCAATGTAAACGTACAGTATATTATATAATATACATATTTTATACCATACAATAAAACAAAAAGAAAGAAAGTGAACCTTACACAGATATTGCAAGTTAAAAGTCCAACGTTCAGAGCATTTATTGCAGTCAAAATGAACACTTTGAGACAACAATGACAGCGTGCTATCACCGATCAATTGATCACTTATCGAAATGAAGCGCATTACTATCATTGAAGCTAATTCTATAATCCCAACTGAAGTCAGTCCTTGACACTGTTCTCTTTTTTCCACTGAAGTTCTACATTTAACTACATCTCTGTCACCGTACTTCCTGTTGAGTGTTTCCCAGGTCTATAGCCCGGGGGCTGCAAACGTGTGCGCTCTAAAATCTGACTGTTCCTTCTGCAGGACTAGACATGTCATGTCATGCACCTCGCTGGTCTTTTTGTTGCCGTTTGCGTGATGCGTGATCTTCGGCGCAGCAACCACTGCCACAAACTGGTCTCTGTTGATGTTTTGAAGTCAAACGATTCGGCTGGGGAGGTGGGACGTCACACCCTGATGCCTCGGGCTCACGCTCAATGCTGCCATGACATTTCACACGCAAGATCTCACCACCTTACCTGCCGGGGGTTAAGACATTAAACTTTCAAATGTCTCTGGTGTCAATCAACCTGTGTCAAATAAAGAGAGCGCAAACGAGACAAACTTTGTAAGAACGGTTCTCCAACTCTATAATTACAGGTGTTTGAGTGTAAACCCCTTTTAAAAGTCAGGCAGGCCGCCAAACAAGCTAGCTGCCAATGCAAAAACAGTGTGAAATTCGTTTTTTCCCTTCTTTAATTCCTCACAAGAGTAACAGATCGAGCCGATTGCGCCATTCTGTATAATCTTGGGATGTAACTTCACAAGGTAAGCCCATTTTCCAGCCACTTTAAAAGCAACCGTTATGCTTGGTGGAAACCACAATAGGCAGCATTTAATTTAACTGCTTGTTACTGTCTGAATCAGATTAATCTTTTGTTAGAGGCTATGTATTCAAAACATTGCCAAACGACAGCATACCCCTTTTTATATTAATCACTAGAGTTGTGCCCTAGTGATTAGCACACGAATGACACGTTAACCGAGTTCTCTATGAATCTAGCGCCAAAATATTTTAAAAATCCTCTGATTTCCTGTTTTCGTGACCATGCCTATGAAGAAAAAGTAATAAAAATGGGAAAAACAACATTCTTAAAGTTAATGAAGCGAAAAAAACAAATTTTGTTTGAATATCAGAAATGCGTCCAGGGGCAAAATGGAGGTAAAAGGGCAGGTTGAGCTAGTAGTTTATGTTTTTTTTTTTTTTTCTTTTAAACTGCACTAAAATGTCTGAGAGATATCAAAGTCATACATTATTAAAATTAGTAAGCTTAATACTTACAACCCACTTGGCAGCTTTACAGTTGTATCAGATTATTATTGTGCCAAGTATCATGGGTGTTTTAGCTTTTCATGAATAAACTTTATTTTATGACTAAATGATGCACCATTACTGTAAGAATAATATTGCACTAAAATTGTATTTTTGGTGAGCAAAAATACATAAAATTTATTATATAATTGATTACATAAATTATTTTTCACTAGCATTTACTTTTTTCTTTATAAAATAGAAGCCATATTATAAACAAATCGAGTCTCCCTGGAACCAGATTAGCACACTCACATTTGTGTGTCTAATACAAAAAGGTTCTTCACCGTTCTTGCCAATATGATGTATGATCCCCATTAAACCTCTTAATCGCACAAAGACGGTCTTTATCACTGACGGAGAGACTGTATGTTTCCGTCAGCGCTCAAATACTTTCCACTCGCTTGTGCCGTTAGAAAAGTGTCCATAACTCAACTTAAAACCAAGCCTTTGCTCTCAAGCTCAGAGGAACAACACCTAGCTGGCGTCCTCATCACCTTAAACGGTCAAAATAGTGTTTGCTCAAGAGCAATAAACTTTTTCCACGTTTTCCTCGATGGAAAACCTTTTGCTTAGCCACAATTTAATTTCCCCGCACGTAAGCTGCTCGTATGAAGAGGGCTAAAGAGGACAGAAAGCGCATTGGGGCAGCATTCGCAGCGCTCCGTTTCAATCTCAGATTCTCTATTGAGTTTTTCTGACCGCGGGTCAGTCACAATATATTCATTCAGAATAAGAGAGAGGCCTGAAGAATGAAACCTTAGTTACGGGCGCTCACTGCTGTCTGTGATATGATGCTAAAAAGAGGCCATTCTGTGGACAAAGACGTCCATTCACACAGATGCAGCACACCTTGATCACACTCACACATATAAAATGACATCCACTCATAGTCGTGGATGCACTAGAAACGGGATGGAATAAGCTCATTAGTTGGACGCGTAGTATAGCATTACAGGGCATTTAAAATAGTGCAAGCATAATGCAATAATGTGAGCACTGAACTGAAACCTCTTCATTTCAGTTCAGATCAGAGTAAACCATTCAGTGCGAAATTAAAACAGCAGTTCGACCAAATTCATTTAAAAGATCAATAGCTTCCTGGGAAAAGTTTAGCAAACTCTGCTTGCTCTTACGAACCCTCCACATTAGCATGTTGCACCAGAATTTCATCCAACTAGCTCTCGCTACTGGGAAAAGACAATCTCGGTAATAAAACATTATATGTCTCTCCTAAGGGTTCACAACTGTTCACAAATGTATTTCACTACACTGACATCAGCCAGAGGTCTACGTTCCCAGCAGGTTTCGCTGAAAGAACTGTCCTTGAAAAACAGCTGAACCTTAATGACCCCAATTGAGGAAGTGAAATATTAAGAGTGTTTTAATGAAACGGGTTTTTACGTAAGCAAATCTGATTAGCATTATTGCGTGAATCCGTTAAGTGCATTTGCTCATACATAATAGTGCACTTTTCTCAGGAGTGTTAAGGCCTGTTTGCATGAACTCTAATGCAAACATGACAAATTAAAAAAAAATAGCCTTTTTGTAATTAATAAATAGAAAACAGCCTACAGAAAGAAGGGAGTTCATAGGCATTGTATTATTGCTTTAATTTTTTCCGTGACAAAAATTCTGAACAGGTTTTGAAATGTCAAAAAAGGTTAAACACATGCTGCCAAACATTGAAATATTCCCTAAAGGGATCAGTTAGCTTGTTTAAACAAAATCTCACTGGTGCAGAGGGAAAATATTGATATTCAGCGGGATTTTATTTAAGAAATCAAAATTCAAGTTTTGCACTAAAATCTCTCGGATATATTCATGCATGAATCAGGCATTTCTCTCTATACTGCAAGATTTAAACGGCACCGAGCTGAGAACCATGTGACCTCTGATGAAGGTGCAATACAAGGAAAAGCTCTTGTCTATATAAGGCAGCTTTGTCAATGAAGGCTGACCCTGTAACAGATCAGCTAGAGGCAACGTCAGCAGAATCGCCAGCCGTCCTGCCTGGACTTCAGGAACCGTGGACTGAAGGGCTGCCAATTCAGCTTCATTCAGGTCATGTGTGCCCTTCAGGGGATAATGAATTGCAAATGTCTTGAAGAAAACATGCACATGCATCTGTGAGGGTTTGTGTGCACGCAAAACGCACTGTGCTCAGTTATAAAAACAGCGGCCAAACTGATCTGCAGAATGCAAAAGCACAATTTTTCACCCCCAAAAATCCTAAAACAAAGCCCTAGTCAAACTACTTTCCTATACCACATAATTAACTTCCCTGAAGTGTCGTGGAACCTTCAGACTGTGATGACTGCTTTCTGTGTTATGTTCAAAATCGAACCAAAAATAGTTAGTCTGAGCCGGCGTAGTCACAGGTCATTTCACTGGGGACGTGCGTGTTTCCAAAGGAAACGGTCAGCGGCTTGCCTTCCCCACCAAGGTCGGGATACTCTCGTAAACCACGTCTGGGGACAAACTTCCTCCCTAAGCTAACTTTAAATGATCCGTCACGGCATACCAAGGCGTCCCCGGTCCTTCATGACCTTTAGGCATTGTTTGTATTAACCTTCCTTAATATATAGTACAATAGGTGAATAAACTAATTCAAATTCATCAAACTACAGAGCACAAGGATTGTGGAACAGATCCCTCTTGCCCACAAACGGCATCATTTAACAAATCTGAAAATAACTAGGGCTGTCATAAGTTGGCAGGAGAGTTTTAAACGCATACCACCATATCAGCTAGCTGTGAGCCGGGCTAGTGCCTTCAACTGAATGAAACCGGAAAAAAAAAAACCAGACTAGCTAAAGGTCGCTTTTGTTTCGAGAGCAAGATCATGTTGTAGGAAGGCTGGCAGAGTCAAACTCATTGAACTTCATGTGGTGCCTATGTTTAGTGGAAACCATATTGGGAAGAGATTATTTTAAGCATAGGAATTTAGTATTTGAAACGGGCAGGAACAGAATGGACTTTAAGGAAACTCAATTTCAGAAATGTCAACTCTGATGATACAAAAGTGAGCAAATAAGCATAAAAATCAATGACTGAGTGACTTATGAAAGAACACTGGAGACATGATGCTGAAAATGAAACTTTTCATCCCAAGAATATACAACATCTCAAAATATATTCAAATCTAAAAATTATTTTAGGGTGTTAAAATATTTAACAGTATTACTGTTTTCGCTGCATTTTTGAGCAAGTAAATGCAAAAGAGACTTACTAACCCCAAAAGTTTGAACCGTACTAGTATATATTTTTTTCAAAGCTTCAAATATAATCTCTAAACAATTAATTTACACTACTTATATGATGTTTAAATGTCGTATATTGGACTCTCATTCCATGGTTTTGTTGTCACTGTATGAAAAAATAAACATGAATTTTTAACTTTGCTTCTAAAAGATCCAAGATAGTCAATGAGTACCACAGTCACTGTCCTTTCAAGCTACACAAGCTTGCTCCTTGGCTAAATGTTCTAATATGTTGACTTTTTTTTTTTTTTTTAAAGATGGAAAGAGGACGTTCTCTGCTGGATCACAGGGTTGGGTTTGTACCACTTGGTTCCTTTCTCCATGTGAGTCATGGGGGCCCACTTAGCCACAAGCCTCAAAACAAGATAAAAGCTCCAGGCAGATTGCGTTTCAAGCGATCTTTGGGTCATGTGAGTTTGAAACGTCCACCACTAAAACGCCCTACAGCGGTGAGCAAAGCACACGCAAATGAAACCTTCTGGTAAGACCTGACAGACATCTTTGTGAAGCGTTATAGCGCTCTGGGAACGGCATGAGCGAGATCTCCAAGAGACATTCCTCTCCAAGCAGATGATCTGTGGGCATAGATTGCGTAACATCTGGCTTTGGTTTAACATGTGTCTATAAAAACAAGAAGTACAAAAGCGGTGACAAACAGTGGTGACTGTCTTAGATTGTAGCCAACATGACCAGTTCACATGATCCGAATAGATCAGTCACCACATATGCTACGATAAATTTCAAACTAAACCTCAAATTAATATAAATATGAAAGCTTTGTGGCTTTATTGCCTTTGTTTATTGATTGCATGTGTTTAGCAAAAACAAGAATTTCAAAGATCTCATGCTTTTCCGTTCAAACACGACCATACAAAGTCACCCCATCCTTGTGTCTTTGCCGCTCAATTAGAGGCAGTCCAAAATAAACTTTGCACGCTTTCTTCCATTCCTTAAACCCTAGTTTAGCCGGTGCCCACTCATGCCCGGCCCGCACAAAAGCATCCAGTGTGTCCGTGTTACACAGTCCGTCACTGTTCACACCTACTCACTCCACCCACCGACTCTCTCCACAGCACAGACTCCACATTCAACGCCTGCTCATGATTCAGACGCCTTCGCTTTTATTTATATATTTATACAAAAAAAGAGTCACAAAACATGCTACAAGCTGTGGAACGGAAACGTCAGGTTTTTTACATTCCTGACATGTGCCGTTTTTTTCCATAGCGTTCATGGTTTCTGCTTATCAGTAAGTGTCCTTCTCCTGCTGGCCTGTACCTAGCCTCCTGGTAAATTTTTGCCGATGTTTGTGATTTTGTGTGCGAAATACACCTCACAGTTTAAGATGGAGCAATCATATAAGGCTTATGATACACTGGGCAATGTTTTGAGCAATTTTGCTGGACACCTTTGGGAAAACGGGTAACCAGGTTAAAACAAAGTGTCCACGACCAATCTTAAATATCCAGATTTTTGTTACCCATTCTCAATGGAAACATACCCAAGCAATTGCTCAGAAAAGCTGCCCCATGTATCATAAGTGACTATTATAAGTAATGGCTCTGTTCATCGTATAAACTTAAACCATTAAAAATATGCACTTTTTTAAAATCATATTTTCTGAAAGAAATTAATATTTTTCTTCCTCAGTTTCTGCAAAAAAAAAAAAAAAAAAAAAAAAAAAAAAGCAATCGTTTTCAATATTTACAATAATCAGAAATGTTTCTTGAGCATGAATTTAGCATTTTTAAAGGATCGCGTGGCATTAAAGACTGTAGTAATGATGCAAAAAATTCAGGTTCGCGTCACTGGAATAAACTGCATTTTAAAACATAATTTTTTTAATTTCTTTGGCCAGTGCAGTCATGTACAACAAGTAAAACGGGGATATTAATTGGGAAAATAAATCATAAGAATGCACAGTAGTGTTAAACTTCACACGTGCATGTCATGCTGCATTTCTTCAAACTGATAATATTATGTGAATCTCTAAAAGTCCAGCGGCAGTTTCATTTCAGAATAAACACTGGGTGTGCCAACCAATTATGTAATGTCTACCACTGTGGTAACTAGTCATAAGTTCCCTAAGAGACTAGAGAAAAACGTTTTTGTTCTTTTAAAAACCATCTGCTTCAAAAAACGGCCCTAAGGGGACTCATCCACTGCATGTCACTAACCTTATGATTCATAAGGCAAGTTTTTGCAGGTCTTCTCAACAGAGAATGTAGCATCACGCAGAGGGACTAAATAAATACGGTAGCATGGAAAATCACTGCTAAAGGTGAAGTCCATTATTCATCCACGTCAGTGTGATTTATCAGGGAACGTGAATCATAGGAAAGAGGTATGTTAGAAAGACTAATTTAAATATTCTCTGCATAAAAACGGATAGATATTTTTTTAAGTGCGCTCCAACAAAAACGGTCTAATTGATTCTATTCAACGGTTCATTTCACTGGACGAACCATCCAGTTAAAACTGTTCAAAGATTACCAGTAAATGAGTAAATAATAACAGTAAACATACTAAACTTTTGATATACACTGTCCTTTTGGTCCCACTTTATATTAAGTGGCCTTAAAGGCACTATTTTAAGACATTATTTAAGATTTTTGTAATAAAATATCCCAAAACCACTTGCACAGATTTATACATTTCATGCAGTCGTTTACTTATGTCATCATCTCAAAGGTTCTCTAGAATTTGCAAATTCAATGAAATTCCAGATTTAAATAATGACCCGTCTCTGGTAATTATCGCCTATCAATCACGCAATATCCACAACATTCTTGGTTTCTGCCCATGAATAGTACGGCAACACACATAGACAAACGCGGAAGTGGCAGTTATTTATTGTGCAAGAGAATTTCAGTAATCATAGAATACAGAATTTTACAGAAAACATATACGTAAACCGTCTATATCTAATCTATATCTGTCTAGGTAGATGTAAATGAGCTTTTGCTACCACAAGCATGATTTGTGAAAACGACATCTCCCAAACCATTTTAGAACGCAATTCATTCCTTTGATGCAAAGCTAAAAATGTTGATTTGCTTGAAGGTTAAGCAACAATCCCAAAAACCCCACGCTTTTTGTGTTCCAAAGAAGCAAGCAAACACTACAGGCTTGAAATGACATGAAGAGGAGTAAATGATGACGTAATTTAAAGAGTTTAGCAGAAAAGGCTGTGAAGCCCTGCTTAAGACTTTTAGGGTTTAAATGCAGAGGCTGTTAAAACAACGCTGAATGTAAAACATACATAGTCTTTACGTGGACGGGTCATGGGACTTCACAGCTGCTCACCGCATGCTCAATCACTCTCAGCTGGGGTTGCAGAGGGGGTAGTGAGGGTCTCGGTGGGTTAAATTCCCCACAAACACATACATGCCGACCCAGTCTTCCCAGTGCACTTTAATCCTTCCTGTATCTGGAATGTTTGCAGTGGGGTCTGACGTTTAAGGGTCAGTAGGGGATCTAAACGCGTGCGCACATATTTACAGACAACTGGGGCTGGTGTGGCCCCTTTGTGAAAGCGTGGCAGCTGGGAACCAGGCGCTGGCCAAAACAGGTGTGGGACCAAAACAGCACCTCGGTCAGTGACGGTGCGAAAGTGCTTTTGACGACTCCAACTATACCTCCATATGTCCATCATACATCTGCTCTTCCCATTTTGTCTTAATACAGCTGTCCACGGGTCTTTACGCACAAGGTACTCGTGAAGAGCAGCTACCCAGATATTTGATTATATCATCAGTGGGCTGCAGGAACAAGAGTTTACCGAGATAAGTAGTATAAGAATTTTCCTTAGAAGTCAACACTAGAATGTCCCGCTTTGATATTTCTGTTCTATTCGCTAGGGCACGAGCATTTAGGCCACCAGCTGTCCTCCGAGGAGGCGCTTAAAAGTGCTGTGCAGGAGAAGGATGGACAGAGAGAAAATAAGTGAGCTGGGCAGTTTATGCCCTCATCTGTTATGAATGGAAGGAATGAGGTTGTAAAATGGAGGCGAGATTGCAAAATCGCAAACTGATGAAGAGAGAAGCTGAAGAAGAAAATGCAAGGCAGTTTTGGACCAAAACCTCCAGTAAAATGCAAGAGAGAACAGGCAGAAAGAAATGCAATCAATCAATGCAGTCAGCGAATGAATGAACAGATGATTGATTAGAAAGATGGAGAAGGCGGTCTTCCTGTTTTTTGGGCTCTGAATGATAGAAAGTGGAGACGAGACTATTCTGCAGATCTGGTCTGGTCTTTATCATTCATTAACATCATTGACCTTAGACATGGATTGATAAGTAAGGGATAACAGGCAACTGACATCCATCCCAGCTGACAGATATTGAATCCTAAATATTCCAAAATAAATAAATACTTCAAATTTATTTTAAAAATTAACCACTGAATAATTATTCACAAGAAAAATAATTAAATCACAAGCGCATTACTGTATTTAAATTAAACTATAATTGCAATAAATAACTGAGCAGAAAGCATAACGATCTGCAGAGAATGTAATGTTTTTTTACATTGCTAATGTAAAATGTTTAACTCTTCAATTTTATCAAATCAAAGGAACCCCAAGCAGATGGGCTGGTTTGGCAAAGCTGTCTCAGCTGTGATCAATAAGTTGATTGATCAGGTTTGAGACATCAGCAGCTCGTATGCCTGTCCACATAATCAATACTGAGACTCAAGTCAAGGGTCCTGGTGGAAATCAGACAACAGAGAGCAAGTGTGCATGGAGACAAAACAGAGCGGCAACAAATAAATATTACTGAGCATCATCTGTGTAGTTACAATTGCTAGTTTGTAAGCTGCATTAAATATATTTTGAGTTAGTGTTAACAGCATCAATGATCTTTAATTCTCACATCACGGATGAATTTATTAGTAAAGAGAAGAGTGAAAGTGACTACACAAACAAGCCTGTCACAAAGCTGACAATAATCTAAAGAATTTAAAACTCCTCGGACTGAAAGAGATGCAAAGCATGTCAACACTAACTTCCTAATCAAACACAAACTCAATCCAAACACATGCACCTTTCCTTCATCCTCTGCGAGAACAAAAATAAAAGCAGTTCCTCAGCAGTCAAGACCCCAAATAAAAACATTTCAGGCGGCCGTTTTTCCATCAGAAGGCATGAAACAGCAGGTCTGAGTCATGACAGCTCTCTCATGTTAAGGTGCGGCAGCACCACTGGCACCTAAATCTTTAAATGCTCTTTCATTCCCTTCTTCTGGCATGTCAAGGCCTCTTCTGTTTTGGGTAAATGAATTCTCTTAGGGTATGAAAATATTTGCATGTGCAAAATGGGATGTAATGCAGATTAAATTAATATCATAGCTCAGTTCTAAAATGCAGCGGGTTGAAACTGTGTCTTTAGCCTCCACAAATACCTTTCACATGACGTCATATTTGCGGATTTCCGCGCATGTTTCCAAGGTGGAAGTCTGACGTCAAATGCACTTCAAACGCATTCGTCCAAGCTGACAGGAAATAGAACTTACGGTTTCATTAGAAATGCTATTTTTTATTTAACATAATTAAATGCCACTAAGATATAACATTGTTTTTCCATTAGCCTATTCATCTGTGGAACGGCACATTAGAAACAGATCGGGTTCCATCTGCAGACAAAACAACTCACAAATTATTTACTATGGTTGCAGTGTTTCTTTATAGACTAATTAAATCAAGAAAAATGGAGTAAATCAAATGGTAAAAAGGAGCACACTTTAAATCCTATGCTACTTTGATTGAATTCATTAAGTAGAATAAAACAAAAACAACAACTCAACGCAGATTTAAAATAGCATGTCCATGTTTTTGTTATGCTAATCTCATTCAGCGTTCAGCGACGTAAGATCAAGGTAAAAATTCCTGGACTATCAGCAAGATAAACAGAGTCAGGGCTAAATCACAGCGGCGGCACGAAGAACAAGGAGCGCAAACACGCAGCGTACAGACTATAGAAACGAACAGGTCACATTAACAAGAAGTGGAGCCGTGTAACCCAATCCGGGCCATTATGAGACACTCATGCCTTCCTGCAATTGTCTGAGAGGAGAACAATACAGTGATGACCTTCTTTTGGTTCTGTGTGAATTAAGGTTGAACATTTGTTGCCTTGGGTGACAGGATTTTACCCCGCTCATTTCAGGATGTTAACACACTGCCCTAAAGGTGAGACCTCATAGCGCAAATAAACAAATGATCTCAAAGAGATAACATAAAATAAATAAAGATAAATGCAATGCATGTGAAGCATTGCAGAATGACCTGCATTACCGGTTTTCCGTTTACGATAAGAAAAAAACTGTAAAATCGGAAAAAATGAAAACATGATACGCTTAAACATTATTAGCGTGAAATTATAAAATACAACTTCAATCGAAATTCCTTCACCTGGAAGTATGCGTCTCTTAAAACAAAAATGTAAATATCTGTTTTTTTAACCTGAATTCCAAAACAATCTGCCATTGGTTATTAAAACAGACAGCCCCGCCCCCAAATCATGCCATTGGTCTAGCCAACATTGCTCTTTTGGGTTGGCTGGAATGCTCTAACGAACACAGCAGTGTTTACTCTTTTCCTTGGGAGCCTATCTACAAATGCTTCACTTATAGCTGTCTGCAGTTTGAACATTTTATGCACACATCATGTTATATGTATCGGTTCAGTCTCAGCACTTTTAAAACGCCAAACAGCGGGGGACATACTGCTAAAAAAAAAAACTACAAAAACGCACCCAACAGCTTATCAATATGCACTGTCGAATTCCAGAGGGTTTGAGTGAATTTAGTTTCAGTACTATCATTAGAACAACTATAAAACAAGCCATCTTCTCACTTTAGTGTCATGCTGCCCACATCTGCCTTAAAGAAAGCTAAAGGCATTCGGACAAGTCTTTAGGTGTTCCAAGCGAATGCTTCATGTTTCTGATGAATAACCTTTCCTGTGAAGTACAACTCTGCCTGCTTTCCTCATTAGCATCACTGGAGAGACAGACCGTTTGTGGGGCGAGACAGCAGAGAGAGAGAGAGAGACAAAGAAGGTGGAGATCTCATCTTACCTCGTGTTCCAGTTGCAATGTCAGCCACTTTCTGGAAAGCATCCAGGAATGAGCTAGTGACGATGATTGTTGTCCTGAACAACAGAAAGAGAAAGAGTTTGTCTGTAAGAAAAAACCACAAGCAAAGTGGCTTTGACTGGATTCTTGCTAACAGTCGGTATATCACGACAAATATTTCCACTGACAGATTTTTGGAGCTTGCACCAGGTAGAGACGATAACAGCACAGCAGCCCACAATGCTCTGGGTGAAGGATGTTTAAATACCTGAAGACACCGATAACTAAAGTGCAACTTTAAAATCTGCTTATTTTTCCCACATTTTGTTTTGTTCAGGAAACTCTGCAGAATTAATTTTATTTAAAAAATGGTAAAGCTTCATTAAACAAAACTGAAACTACAAAGGTCATACTGATAACCTTTTGTCTACGGTGGAAGTGTCAAAGCCGTGCATCAAACCAGGATGTTTACGAACATAGAACAAATCAGCTGCAAGCTTAATTTTAGAAGTAGGAAAATGGATAAATAACTGTCCAATTTTATTGTCAATGCCACTAAAACTTGTATTACCTAAAACCTGCAAAAACACGCACACACATTCTAAAAGATTATTTAAATTAGTATATGTAACTACTAAATAGCTTTCATATAAGAGACATATAAAATATATATATATATATATATATATATATATATATATATATATATATATATATATATATATATATATTTAAATGAATAGAAAAATAACTTAAATATTCAAAATCATTTTATACAGACATAGAAACTTAAATTAGATCAAAGTAGCTGTGCAGCGCATTACAAACTTCAAATTATACAATTATAGAAATTTACTTTTGACAAGCTGTGACAAGTTTATGAATCGTAACACCAACAGTCTGTGGCTAACATATTAAATTTGAAGCCATGAATCCTAAACCTACTTGATCTGAAAGCTGACTTATACTTGATTATTTAAAAAAAAAAACATCTGTAGTCTTCTCAGAATATAGGAGCCGCTCAAAGGAAAGAGTTCTGTGTGCTCATCGGCTGGGACACGGGCACATACTGACAGGGTCAATGGTGCCATTGTAGGGATCCATTCAGAGCCTTCATTCTGAGAAGAGAGATCTCAGCTTATCAGAGAGTGCTCTGTGGTATCAGGTGATGTGAACTACAAAGTACAGCCTTTCAGCAATTCCCCCACCTCCCCACAGCAGCCCCCCAAGTCCTGCAAATGCTTTTGTGCCCGATAGGTAGACTAGCAACAGTCATCTCTTTAAGAGCTCCTCTAGCTCTAGGAACGGTGTTTGGGTTAATGGTAGGGATACCCTGGAAAAACAGGTTATCGGCTATTTTCTGTTTGAAGGGTATTATTAAACCCAACTTCAGTTGGATGAACCATGTTCAAAGCTGTTTAAACGGGGATGTGTCACGATGGTCAGTCACTGGCCGACTAGCCAATTAGTCAACCAGATTCAAACATGGTTCAACTAATCAGAACTGGAATCTTTAAACTCGTGTTTCATTGTTTCGTTTATCTTTTGGCTGGGAGAAAAAAAAAAAAAAAAATTTAATTTGATTAAATTGCATAATAGTCAAGTTTACAAAAACCGCTTGATGTTTACAAATATTTAATTGCAAATAGTTTTTCAAAAATTAATTATATTAGGAAACCAATAGATAATAAATAATTAATAAATTAAATTATTAATAAAAGACAAAACATTCTTCAAATGTTCTAGACCTTTAAATGAGATTAACTATGTATAATGTCTGTAAAAAATGTATTAGTTACATGATACGTCGCTATTTTATTTACTTCAACCCGTCATGAAATTATATTATAATTAATTCAGAAGCTGTAACTTATTTCAATTTACAATAGGTGTATCCAAGTCATTGACTTCACAAATTCCTTTAGAAATTAACATAACATGATATCCACTTACCACAAAAACAAAAAAAAAAATTAAATTTTATTTAATTGTATTTAATTTCAAGTCAGTACGACTACACCTTAAGCCCAATCGTTGGTTTGCATTAAGATTTACAGCAGCCATTCCCAAACCAGCTCGTCTAGTATCTATATTTGCATGTGCTGTGATGTTGATCCGCCAGACATACGGTGATGCACATCAACGGATAAACATCATCCAACAACGTGTTTACAAAAACACTAGCAATGCCCAAAGTCATGAGGAACTTTTAAAAAGCAGTCCATGATCAGCTCTTGGCTCCAGACTGTGGAGCTGGCAGCGGTAATTGTGTGTGTGAGTGAAGCGTGTTTGATGTTTATCTGTAGGAATGGAGTGGACCTTTGGGAGGGTCATTAGCCTGTTTACTCTCCAGAGACTGAACAGAGAGGTCAGGCAGAGGGAACGCACTGTAAAAATGGAACCAACAGCTAACCTAAATGATCTTCTCTTCCTATGATAAGCCTTTCCGTATCATATTGATTTATGGCTTCTTAAACACCTTTAAACCACCATTGGCCTTTGGTGATTACACGTGCTGCCTTCTACCTTCTCTACCTTCTTTCACATGGAAATGGACATTCAATAAAAGTATAATCACTGCAAAAGGCAACCAAAAGGAAAAATGAGAAACTTCATGAGCACATCGGGCCTTTTCAGTACCAACTTGGTATGCAACTTAGTCAGGTCAGACGGCATATTTAATATGACGCAAAAACACACAAGGATAGACATACAGTCTGTTCAAAGTACTGTTGAGTACTTTGGTATCGATCTTGAAGTCAAGAAAACACTGGAGAAAAAACATGGATTGTGAATATTAGGAATGACTCAAGTCAGAATCAATGTTGACCTATTTATTTACTTAAAGGAATAGTTCACCCAAAAATTAAAATTACCCCATAATTGACTTACCCAAGCCATCCTAGGTGTATGACTTTCTTCTTTCGGACAAACGTTCTGAGTTTTTAAAAAGTGTATCCTGGCTCCTCCAAGCTTGGTAATGATGGTGGATTTTGAAGCTCCATATATCATATATGTATCCATCATAAAACTAATCGCCTCCAAGGGTTTAACACAAATCTTCTGAAGCAGCTCGATGGGTTTTTGTAACAAAAACATTTCTATTTTTAAAAACTATAACTCATTCTGCTAACGGACGCATGAGTGTTTGTGAGATAGTCGAGTTCTGGTGTCTTGGCTGACCATCTGATTCTGCGTATGACATAAACCTCATGCTCAATACGTAAGCGCAGAAGAGAATAGAGTAGAATAGAGCAGTATAAAATAGTAAATAAAATAGTAGTAACAAATGAAAAGTCGAAAATGAGAAGCTAAAAAAAAACAAAAAAACAAGGATTTCACTATAAGAATGAAAGAAGAAATTCATACACCTAGGATGGCTTGGGGGTGAGTAAATTATGGGGCAATATTCATTTTTTGGGTGAACTATTCCTTTAACTTAAATACACACTCATGGTCTAACTGTACACACTATTAAAATTTAAATTGTCATTGTAATCCTTTCTTTTTTTTTTTATGCAGGTGGCTCCGTCTCTTTGTTTAACTTTCCTTTTAGATGATGTCAAAAATACCTTTTACTTTTTCACACCTACTTCCAACAATCTGGCTCCATTCTAATATGCACCGCTCGCTTTTCAATATCCAATCAAGTCACGATGGATAAAATCAAGTCTTTTTTTTATACTCACAAAGGCACTGAATCAGCTAAACATCCTCATTTTCTAAATGGGACGCATTTCCTAACTGCCTGCATTTAAATATCTCTACTTCTATGTTATTTCATTATTTCATTATTTCATTATTTCATTATTTCTTTATTCATCCCTGCCTTTCTGCATTCTGCATCTTTCTGCAAGACATTTTTCTCAAATGTTCCTTTATTAGCTCTCCTCTTATACTGGATGACAAATCCTTCCTGAATGATGTAATAATCGAGCGCATTTCCTGCTTTCGAAACAAGATTATCATAATTACTCCCTACAAGGAAGCACGTAATGCAGGAGGCCTGTTCTTACCTTAACTGAGATTGTAGCTTAGCCCCTTTGGTGACAAAGTCCTCCCAGGCAGGATAACTAGCCTACAGAACAAACAATGAGAGAGAAGAAGAGTGGGTTAGTCGGGGCAAACCAGAGTAAATCATTAATTACACTTTACTCAATATTTATCTGCTGACAGTGCAATTCGTAATTATCGACCGCGACCATAAAATTCTAGCAATCAAGACAGAAATAACATTTAGAGTTAGGGGTTTGCTGGAATTTCCTTTAAAAATGTTTATGAGGAAGTGCATATTGACGAATATAATAAGGCAATGCTGCAATCACATGATGGGAAGCTGTTGGCGTGCATTGTGTTTACACCAAAAATAGCCAAGGCAACGCAAGTCTTCACAAGGTGACTCGTAAACGTGGACAAACGCTCAAATAAGAAACGCCGATGGCAAATAATGCAGCGATCGTAACAGGCTGTCACGTCACATCTGGTTGTGTGACAAATGCAAACTAAAAAGATTAATTACGTAACTACAAATTAAAAGAATGTCGTGTAAACCAGGTGACATTTCCAAACATTAAATCACGTAGTCACTCGACAAGTTGTCATTTCGCAGGGTCACAGACTAGCATAGAATGTGTTCTGGTTTTGTTTGGTTTTCTCTGTAATTAGTGATCACTGTATGACTAAGATCGTTTCTTTGCCCTGATGTTTACTACAGCTAATCCAAATCAAGCTAATTCTATTTGCGATAATGGGTATCAGTAACAGCTGATCCCGCTTACAGAAAAATCTCATAAAATGCTGACTGGTCAGCATTTTATGAAGTAGGATACATAGAAATACTTTAGCAGCTAAAAAAAAGCACTGGTGAAAAGTTATTCACCGTATGATCGATTTATTTGAATCGAATCCAATAGTGAACCAATTGAGATGGACAGGGATTGAAAAGGTGAAAAATATCTATTACTAAATGTTGGATTTACTCATTTGATTAAATCCAAAATTCACTTATAACAATCACTATGAATTACTGGGATGGATTTTATTATTTAACCTTAATACACTTCTGAAATAGCAACTACAGTCTGTAAATAAACCTGTAAATGTGTGAATTTCTTTCTAATCTCAAAAAAATACACAAACCTGGAAAGGCTTTGTAAGAAGGTCATAAAATGTAACGGCCCTGACATGGTTTACAGTTTACACTCAGTAATTAAAGCGTATTACCTATTTAAACCAAGAAATTAAAGTCTACTTTCAGAAAAAATAGATGCAGATACAGTCTACTGTCAACATATTTAAAATAAGCTAATTTAAGACAAACTAAATAAATAATCTTAGGTATATTGGCAATATATATATATATATTTCAAACTAATGCTAACAGACCGCCAACAGTGTGCTAATGCTAACACACAATACAAACACAATTCAGGTGTAGGTCAGCATCTCACACACTCAAACCGTGATCTTTCTTATCACCAGCAGAGCACTTTTAGTGTATAATACAAGTATGCAAATTGGGGCATAGCATAAATTTTACTAGCTCCTTCCGGTGGCCATAATTACAGCACCAAGGTTATCGCTAAGTGTGCATCTGATAGGAAACTAGTGACCATGATTTGTACACACGCCTCCAGGGCTTTCCTGAGTCTGTCAGAAACTTAAAAGAACGATCCACCCACAAAAAAAAAAAAAAAAAAAAAAAAAAAAAAAACTCCTACCAAATCAGTCCTGCGAACCATTTCCTTTTCAAACTCTCAGTTCTTTCTCCCTCGGCTCTCAGAAGAGGACCACTCCTGTGAAGTAACCCCCCAGAGCTTTGCTTTCAACCGCATGAAAGAAATATATTATCAGTTCCTGTCTTCGATCCTTCTCATCTTCGCCTGTTGCTGTGGTAAAGAGGTGGTGACACAGAGCGGAGGACGAGGAGAGGACAGAAAACCTGTCCGTCCACTGTATCAAGTGACAAAACAGACACATGTATAGCACGCCTGGCAGAGATTGCGATGAGGATCATTCGGTGAATTTCAAAAGGCTCCCTCGCAGATAGTTTCTTTGATTAATAATAAATGCTTTTAAAAACATCTACCCCTCTCTTAACAAGGACTCAAGGGAGACGTCGCATAGTACTGTAAACCAACAGCACCCTAATGATCCACATACTGAGCTATAAAAGGAGAGCCCACAAAAACACATCAGCTGTGACAAAAATAGAAAACAAAAAAAACTGTAATGCATCTGCAAAACCATACTACGTTTTTCTACATATCATCATATGAATAAGAAACAGAAGATTATCTGATAAATGAATAAAAAGACTAAAATTTAAATGATCAAGAATTATATATATTAGTATGATCATAACTTTTTAATATTTCAGATATTTTTGGAGATATTTATATATAGAGAGAGAGAGATAGAGAGATAGATAGATAGAGAATATATTTAGTCACAATAATATTAGCACATTTAAACTGCTATTAAAAATGGACGAACCATTGTATATTTAAAAAAAAAAAAAAAAAAAAAAGATTTTTTCCAAATGCTAAATAAAACTGATTACTGGAAAACATTTTATACAAAAAGACCATTTGAATGACTGTTTATATTTAATATTAGTAGTATATTCACATGAAATCACAATTCAGTCTTCTAGCAATTGATTAAAATTTTTTTTAAATATATATTTTCCAGTTAATAACAAACAACAACAACTTTTATGGCGAGTATGAGCCATATGTGAGCAGAACACATATTCATAGAGTGCAATATTAAGTGTCACGCTGTCGACGACTAGAGGGGAGTGAATAGGGTTGGGTATCGTTTCAGTGCCTGAACCGAAACATATAAATTAATAAAAAATAAAAAAAGAGAAATGAAGAGACATTTCCCCAAAAAAAGAATGACTGGCCATTAGTACTATGGAGGGCACTCTCACACAGGAAAAAGTCATATCCAGAGGTAGCTAAACTTATAGAGGGGCTATAGCTGTAACCAAGGAAACAGAAGATATAAAGTTTTGAATGACAAAAAAGCCAATAAACACACGACTGTAACGATGTATCGTTCATTACGGTTATTCAAGCCATCTCTCTAATCGCTGTATTTTTTACAGTAGCCTGTGGAACATATTTCTGTCTCATTCTGTGACAAAAGTTATATCAGATCAATAAAGGAAGCATTTGAATGGTATTGTGAAGTAAAAATTTTATAATGATCTCTTTTGTTGGACAACAGGTTTAAAAATGTGAATACAGGGGTAGTTTATCTTTAGCTGTTAACGGAAGACTAACTATTATCAGCTGCAGTCAGAGCAAGTGTAAATGTCCCAAGTTGTGTTGTTAAGGCGGAATGTGAAAACAACACGCACACTTGCGATACTACAAAGATCTGTTTGTCGTTCAGGTACGGCACCGAAATCCGCGTTCTGATTCGTTTCGGTACATACACCATTTAGTAGGCCTATACAAAGAGTCTCAAAAGTGAAAGTATAAAGCAAGCACGCATTGTGAATGTTTCACATATCAACAACTACTTCCTGATATCCGCAATTTATATACAGTATGATTTTCCCTAGATGTAACTGTGGGAGAAAGCAGCAGTGACTCTCGTAAACTGATCAAAATGTTAAAAGTTGTACAAACTCACACCTGTATATTTTTTAGCCATGACGTGAACGTAATTGGGCGGATTACTGACAATAGATTTCATATATCCACTTAAAGGCATAGACGGCATACAGTATTGAGGTCTTACGAAACAAAATGATCAACCTGTGCAAGAAACTGAACATTACTCGTAATCCACAGCGTCAGACAAAAGGTCCTGATCTTAGAAGAGTTTGGAGCTCAAGATTTTCCGCTGCATAATATTGCTTTTTCACAAACCAATCATTTTGCTACAAAAGATAATAAACAGGAGCCACGGGTATTAGTTCTGTGTTCCTTGTATCTGCTTTTTGACTCACAAAGTGAGGGAATCTATCGCCTTGCATTTTATGAACCATGATGGACAATGGATACGAAAAAAAAAAATCTTTATTGTTCAATTGAATCTTGATGGCCTGAGCACGAGTAAATAATTTTTGCTGAAATACTCCTATAAAATCCCTGACATCGATTGGCTAAAATGTATTGCAAAAACAAACAAAAAAAAATGTGAAGTTAGCTTTAGTGAAGATTTTAGAAGAGAATATTTGCTTTGATCTTTTCTCAACAATGACTTTTTGACATTTTAAGTGTTACTCAAGTGTTTAATACTCCGAAAGGCCACCCTACTCTTTAACATATTGTAATCGGCCACAGAAAAGCCCAAATGGGTTAACCACTACTGAATATCATAAAGCACTCCAAACTGCCTGAGTCATCAAGTCTCTCATTAGCACAAGCTTTGCATGTGTGTAATAGGCACCTGTGCGTGCACACGAGGGTGTGTCCGCTTTAGCTGGCAGAAAGGGTGTATCCAGAGTGTGTGTGTGTGCGCGCGCACGTGTGTGTACCAGACATACACTAGTGTCCGGCCAGTCTTAAACAGGTATGCGTTTCAGAGGTGATTCACAGGCAGGCCTGTGCACGGAACATGCAGTTTTTACACAAGACAGACGGAGGGATTGTGGGATGGTGGAAGAGGGGGAAGGGGGACGTCCTGAAGCAGGAATGTGCACAGGCAGGCAGCTCCTCAGCTGTAGACTGGCGTCATCCCAAACAGGGAGGACAAAAATCATTAGTTTCTCCAATATATCTCAAGCGGCCTCAAGCAGCCTGGCTGATGTCAACGAAAAGTGTTGAGGCCTTTTAATGATCAGTGTCCAGCAGGACTAGACGCTGGGCGCTTGAGGGGGAGGGACGCGAGAAAGCTGCAAAAGAGTAGTTGCTTTGACGTTATGGTTGCTAAATATGGCGTAAGTCAATTCAAATGTAAATCTAAGGGTTTTTTTTTTTACCAGTGTTATTATTGTCCACCAGGGCAAAATGTGAAATTACATATAAGACAGCATTTCTCTACAATAAGATGTATGATTTGAAGTAGCAATCTTGTCTGAAGCATATGGGTAAAAAAAATAAAATAATCATAAATAATTAATTATAATAACAATAATGATAACAAATACAAATACAAATATAAATATATATATATATATATATATATATATATATATATATATATATATATATATATATATATATATATATATATATATATATATATATATCGTTAATTAGCTTCCAATTTGTTATACGCCACTATCCATAGTTTTCAGTCACATGACCAGCTCTAAGACCTGGAGAAAGTGTGTCAATTTTTCATCTGGTTCAACGCTGCAAATATTCACATCACCTCTCAAAACAATAAAACAAAGGTATGACAACAAAATTTAAGTTTTGGCAATTAATGCATGACAAAACGTTGTAGAAACATTTAAAGTGCCTTAATATATTTATCACGGTAATATTAATGACGCATAGTTTACATGTGAAAGCAGATGAGGCTGGAATATAATGGTATAACGGTCTATATAACGGTTGAGTGTTTTCTACTGTTTTCTATGTGAGACCACTTTGCGTGAAATTTTGCACGTTGCCTTTATATTCTGGCTTCATCTGCTTGCCTGTACAAAATATATACACCAATAAAGGTGTTTACTGAATTTCGCTTTTTCATATCTGCATTTTACTACATCCCTACATAATGCAAAAAGTGCGTAAAAATAACTGGCAGGCAGTGGAGCAAAGCTTCTCTTGCCCACCAGAGTGTGATTTCAACTATCAATATAGATATCAATGTAACTGAAACTGTACACTTTCCTCAAGTTTTGTCCAGTGTGTCCAAGTGAACTGCTATTTAAATGAACTGAACTGTAAGAAATGACATGAATGCACACATTTAAAAAAACAAACATACAACATAAACACATTGATAAATACTTCTGTATATTATTGTATCTGTGCTATGCTTACTGCAAACCTGTTTAAGCAACTCCACTTATTTACACAGTTACTCCATCCCAAAATGAAAATGTTGTTTAAATCACTTACACCCATGTCATACCAAACCCATAAAAGCTTTGCTCGCCTTCACAACGCAATTTAAGATATTTCGGATAAGCCTTTTGACTGTCCTATTGGCTGCCAGACTATTTTTCTGTGATGTTACGGTGCAGAATCGTTATTCTGTTTTCTTTCCATACAAAAGGTATTCTCGTAGCTTCACAGCGTTAGGGTTGAACCACTGATGGCAGATCTCTTTCCTCGACCTTGATAGCGCAAATCGTTTGGCATTCACAAGACCCCCGGTTTTCATCCAAAACATCTTAAATGGAGTTCGTAGACGAACAAAGCTTTAACGGGTTCGCGACGATATAAGGGTAAGTGATCAATGACACATTTTATGATGGAATAATCCTAAACATTTCAAAGCGTTTCCAATAGGTTACAATGCCTATTCTCTCAAATCCTGTTTCAAAATGTACAGCAGTAGGAATATGCAATAAATTGTATTTTTGTATAACGTATGCTATATTCTCACTTTCTTAACTGTACTGCGATGAATGATAGTCACAGTGCAAATGCAAAACTGTTTCGTGCAGCCCTTTGGCCTATTTGCATTCCAGATGCCTCTTGTTCCAATGAACTTAAAAGGCAAAAACAGTGTTAACATACTTTATGTTGTGTCTCAGTTTCCGGGGTAAATATCTATTGACAGTAGGGTAATCCGATCACAGTTCAGTGATTTAAAATACATATTGCAAACAGTGCAACAGAAGGGGAAAACTCTCAGGTTACCTGCCATCATCTCGTTCCCTGTCTAGCTTACTGAGACCTCATGAACCCTACTACACATCTCTCCGCCCGAGTGTATTATGATAGGAACCAATCTTTCACAGTATTTTTGCAGGTGGTGATGGAATTTTGTTGTGTTATCCTTCTCTCCAAATAAATGGAGGTGTCCAGTGTTACCTACAAACACTCCGGTCCAGCAAAGATCACACCGTACAGGGCAGAGGAATCTTAGCGTTGTTCCATTACAGCCCGTTTAAAAATTGTCATTGCCTTAATTTTAAAAGGTTTTTCTATTACATATATTTTTGGTCATTTAAGTATAAGAAAATTAAGCTACATAATGTACTTGATACAATACAAAGAAGGGCATATTAAAACCACTGTAACTGCAAAAGTTCATAATCTCAAAAACCCTAACCATACAGGTTTGCAACTACAATTTCTATTTTTTTTTTTGTCAGCCATCCCTTTTATTATTTGCAATTGTTGCTCTATAATTGTGGTGAATGAAAACTGACAAACTTGTTCTGTTGAAGGAGACGAGCTGTAACACTTGCCGCTGAGAAACGGAATCACAGACCAGACCAGAAAAAAAAAACATTTCTCAATGGTGTGAAAGGAAAAATTAAGTAATGTGCATTCCAGAAAACACTTGCTTCAATCCATTAACGTCAAGCAAAGCAGTAAAAAGCTCCAAGACAACCACACTCACATATCCCTCACTTTTAGACTTCATATACCCTTATAAAATGTTTATGTAGCCAATATGTAAAATATATATATTTGTGTGTGTTATATATATATATATCACACACAAATATATATATTTTATATATTAACTACATAAACATTTTATAAGGGTATATGAAGTCTAAAAGTGAGGGATATGTGATATATATATATATATATATATATATATATATATATATATATATATATATATATATATATATATATATATATATATATATTCTTAATTTTTTTTTTAGAAGAAACAACTCTTACCATGACTGCTTAACTTTATTTCTGACAAGTGACATTTGTCTCCGACTGCAATTTATCTATGCACTTTTGTCGTTTACAGCCTACGCTTACATTGAGGGCTGTCAACACAAGTGACATTTTACATACAATTTAAGCAGCAGCTAGCGAGGCACTTTACATGCTTTACTCTTGAACTTTGTGAAAATCAGGTGCAACTCGGAGTATAACATACGAGGTGAAGGAGCATACAGACACTAGATACACCCAAAATAATGCAGCGTGAATGTAGGCTGGTAACAAAAAATGATTCCCGCCAAATACTGACTCCTGCTATCTGCAAATCGCTATAGAACTAGTTCGAGCTTTGCACTTTGTATAATTTGATGAATGAAGCTCATGCTTGATTGCAAAGCGCACCTAGTAAAGTAAATATCCCAATTAGACATCCCAAGAAATCTGTCATAAACCCACTTTAGAGTGAGCAAATTATTATTTTTGGGGTATGAACTAAACCTCTAAACACTTTTCTCTGCTCCATTGGACATCAGTACACACTATGGTCATTTTCACTATGCTATTTATTACGAACTAACAGGTCAAAACGTAGCCTTTGGCCCACAGCTGTTTTAATAACTTTACATGCACCCATATTCACGTGCGCGCACACACACACACACACACACACACACACACACACACACACACACACACACACACAATCATGGGGATATCCTGCACACTTCCCCCTTCCTGTGAGTCAAGTGGCCTATTTCCACATTAACAGCATGCATACAAATGGATAGCCAGACGTTGCCAAAAACTGCCGGTCCATTCATTCGCTCATGAAACTACTCAGACTGTACCTCAACCGAGTCCAAAAAAAAACAAACAAACAAACCAACAAAAAAAAAAAAAAACACGGAAACCGATCATCATAAACGCAAACCATTATATTTGCGACGATCCACACGTTCTTAAAATACTGCGGCCCCAAATGTATTCGAACAATTGAGAAATGAATCCTGTTCGTTATTCAATGTTACATTTCTTAAGCGTATAGGTTAAGAACACTTGTAGGATACGGCAAAAAATTCAAGAAGTTTTACCCGCACAATCCCAAACACAATAAACCACATAAAAAAAGATCATTTCAGAAGAGAAAAAGCAATGCTTTGACCGAGTTGCAAACTAAGCCTTAACGTCTAGATTTGAATGCAAGAAATAAAGCCTGAGTCACACACTGAGCCATGCTTACGACAGGATGTGACACACGTGAAAGACTTCCTGCTCACCTGTGAGCGCTCACACACACACTACATTTCAACACATTTTCAACTAATGATTAGTCAGAGTTACGATGACGGGCAAATGGTATTAACAGTATTTCTACAGAATTTTATTTGATTTTTTTAAAGGTTACAATACATTAAGTCGTCACTCAGTGTCCAAAAATGTTCACCAACACCGCTGTTAGACATATCTTAACACCGCATGCGTTGAAGACTGTTAACTAGTACCCCTGACAGGTTTCAGATGGACTGATTAACTGGTACCACTTCACAATTAATGAACATTAATGAACGTATTAACTAACACGAACAAACACTGCATTTATTACGGCATTAATTAACCTTTGTTCATGTCAGTTCGTACAAATACAATCATTCGTTGTCAGTTCACGTTAGCTAATGTTAATAAACACAACTTGTGATTTCCATAACATATTAGTAAATGCTAAAGTTAGCATTAACTAAGATTGGTAAATGCTGTAGAAGCATTGTTCATTCTTAGTTCATGTCAACTAATGCTATCTAGGGAAACTTATTGTAAAGTGTTACCAATTCATTTCGTAAACAAGCCGGATAACAGCTCGGCGCTTTAATATATACCATATACATACCACCATATCTCATATATTAATGACATTTTAGACAAATACCATAATGATGTTCAAAATAAAATACTATGGTGGTTCTGCCATCATATCTGCAACACGCAGATTTTTTGACATTGTATAATCTTGCATTGACATGTATATAAGCAAAACCTTGTCATTTTTTCTGTAAGCAATGGTGCTCCAATCTCTGAGGTAGTTTAAAGAATAGCAGGTGAAAACAGACATTTTAACAACATGCTGGTTTTATGTTAGTGTGACAGCGATCCATTTGAAGATGCAAGATGCAATTTTTCTACTGCATATCACTTTGCATATAACCTAAACGTATACGGTCTTTGTAACTAGTAAACGCACTCTTATATCCGAGGTAAACGGTGATTTGAAGGGGACGCGCATCACAGGGCGGCTGGATTCACATCTATCAGCAGCCGGCCAACCACAGAACTGTTGCCAACCCTCCAAAACAGCTGGAAAATAACTTATTCTGAGCCTTTCTGCAGACAGACTCCAAACCCACCCGTGATGCCGGGAGGGGGATATCAAAGCATCGGGCGTGTTATTTCAATTTGAGAGAGGGACTCACCTTCATGTCGTTCATGATGATTTGGAAGAGCCCTCCCAAAGCGCTGCACTCCTTCTCCATGCCCGCATCCATTTTACCACCCCAAAAACACACGCACGGCGGTGACACTTATCCTCCTTATGAAAGCTAGCCTCGAAACCCGCTGTCAGTATGTGAAGGGTGCGGTACGAGGCTCTTTTTTGAAGGCTGTAGTGTGAATAAGGCAAAAGCGGATAAATTAACGCAAAAACGGCGAGTGTTATTCCGCTGATTGGCTGCCCGGCGCAAGTAAACTAGTCCCGGCCACGCAACTTACTAAACCTCTGAAAATACATCGCATCGCCACGAACAAAGTGGATAAAAAACCTAAAAACGGGATTTTTGACAATAAGTCTCCAGGTCAAAAAAGTGCCACGTAAGCACAGGTAAACCCGCAGGAAAAGCCGACCGTTGAAAATCTGCGCCGGAGTACCTGGCTCGGCGTTTTCAAAAGCTTGGCTCTGCTGGATCGATAGTCACGTTAGTTTAGATCGCGACAACCGCCGTGTTTTTTATTCCTCATGGTTTCATTCAGTCGATCCAGCCGCTGATATGTCCTTGGCGGTGGTTGTTTCGAGCGGTTGCAGTTTGAAAGCGCTTTTCTGGTCAAATGAGCACGACAAAACGTGACCAAAGTTTCGACTCCTGATAGATTCCACGGAGCGAGTGGTAAACATTCACCCCTGGCTCTCTCGCTCTCGCGCTTTCTAACCCGTTTGTGTGGATCGGCTGGCGACGAACTCAAAAGGGGGCGGAGCATGAGTACTTCGGACACGTTCGTGCTTTTCCGTCACTTTTGTCATAAAGTTGGTATATGTAAAATATATATGTGACCCTGGACCTCAAAGCCAGTCATAAAGGTCAATTGTTTACAAATTACCCGATAGATAAAATAATCAGCTTTTCATTGATGTGTGGTTTGTTAGAATAGGACGATATTTGGCCGAGATACAACTACTTGAGAAAATACAACTACTCTGTTATCCGAGGGTGCACAAAAATAAATAAATTAATTAATAAAACATATTGAGAATCCGTAGCAATGCATATTACTAATCACAAATTAAGTTTTGATATATTTACAGTAGTAAATTTACTAAATATCTCAATGGAACATCTTTACTTAAAAAAATCTAGAATTTTGACTCAATGTATTGTTAGCTATTGCTACAAATATATAGCCTTGTGTTTTATGGCTGGTTTTGTGGTCCAGGGTCACATATAATATATGTACGACCTATATAATAATAAGACCTCATAATAGACATAATATGAAATGTTTTTACTTTTAAAAACACTTAAAACAAACAAGTAAACGCATAAATGTGACTAAAATGAATAGTTATTAATTTACTGATTAAATTGACCAACTGCATCACTTTTAACCATTTTAACCATTTATTTTAATTATAATAAGACTCAATAAAAACTGTTAAAACTTGACAACTGACAATTAAAACGATCTAATCTTCAACAATTTATCGTACCTTCTTTCTATAAACATAAATCAGAACAGAAGCGCGTCTTGTTAAATTCACGTAGCTACACACAAGAGCTGGTTTTCAGGGATGCATGTCATCTGTGAGTCAGCATCATTGTAATCTTGCCCAGCCTTGTGCTGTTACCTGACGTTAGGAAATGAGTCCACCTCTCAGCTCAGCGGTCTCATAGCAACGCAGACATGATAAATTCAGCATCACGTCCTCTAGTGGCCACCTGTCTGTCTGTGAGAGAGAGTGGAGGTCACCTTGTTCGGCGGCCTGCGGAGGGCCTCCCACACAGCTTCAAGCGCCCACTCGCAGCACAAACTTCCAGACTCACACAGTCCACCGAGTATTAAAGACGGCGTCTTTTAGCGTCGCTGTAAAATCCGACAGTTCAGTTCACATATACGCAAGTTGCAAAATCACACACAAAGCGTCTTTTGATTCGTTTTTTTAGTTTGCAGTGGTTCAGCGTTAGAGGTAAGGATTTTTAGAATTCGTTGCTTTTGAAAAAGAGCCGTTTCTAACCGAATAAACCTTTTAGAGCTCACATATTACATTAAGTGATATTTAGTATTTGAAAAAGGAAGTTTTAACTAGTACAGATGTCCTTAAGCTGTAGTAGATACTTGCTACCATCTAGTGGAGAAACTTTAGTAGTGCTTCTGATGTGATGTATTGTAAAAGGTACAGTATATACTGTTAATTTATTTTTTTACATTTTATTATCTTTGTAGCTATTACATGTGCCATATTTTCATGTATTTTGTATTTTAACCAGTTAGGAAAAGGGAAATGAGACTAAGTATTTGAACTCTACATTTGAATTCAGGACATCAGTGCAGTTTAACCAGCACACAGAAGCCATGTTGCTATCATGTGACCTTTTTATGGACGGAGAGGTATCAACAAAAATGTAAGGCTTTAGTTGGCTTTGACAAACATTCTTAGCACCGCACAGTACAAGACCAGACAGACACATGAACACGGTATTGCTTTCAGCCTCCATTTTTTATTTTATTTTTGACTGCAAATAGATAAAATGGTAGATAAACCATACATATTTTTATAAAAAAAAAAAAAAAAAAAAAAAAAAAAAAAAAAAGTACAAACTATTTTTTTTTACAAATGCTTCATCAGAGCTGCCAGGGTTCATAACATGCAAGTAATACAGCAGAATAGCTTTTAGATAAAAAAAAAAAGGAGGTTTTATCTTAACCTTGAATGTAGAATTGTTTTCTTGAAGAAACAAGATATGCATTTGAATTTACAAAATGTATTATATATGTAAAAAAATGCAGTTATTTTAGTCATTGCATGAAAAGGTCCTCTAGGCCATATATCTGTCCCATGTCAGTTTGCACAATGGTGAATAAGCTTATATAGGATTAATCATGATGGGTCATTATGTCTGATGCAATGTTGCTTGCTTTAGTCACGGCGTGCAAAGGCCCTCTTGTGGTCAGTTTTGTAAGTGCAGCCTGACCTCACCGAGGTTAACTTTAGGTTAGTAACAGCAGCATGAAACAAAGACACCTTAAACCTTTAAGAGCCATAACCCTCGAAAATCAAGTCTGGTTTGCTGGATTCACTACAGCCGTGTGCTTTACTTGGAAAGGCAATGTACGGGAGACGTAATGCTACAACGATCCTTTTTCCGGGTCCACTATGATTTATACATTCACTGAAGAAAACAGTAAGAGCGTTAGTACCAACATTGATACAACAGCAGCATTTGCTTGGCAAAGACTAGTTGTTTTCCTTGCGTCAAGGAAATATTGGATCTGAAAACACCGTGATTGCGAATGTCGATTTGGCACAACAGAACGTGATTGCTGTGAAAGCATGAGTAGTGTTTCAAGTGAGCAGCCAGACAAATAAATCCCTGAAGTAGTTAAAGTACCCTGTGTCCAAAGACTCAGATTAATGTTCAGAGGTGGGTTGGTTAGCCATTAACAACAAAAATCTGTGTCTGTGCACTTGCAGTGGGATGTCGGAGCGGTCGTGAACTGTTCAACAACTGATTCCTTTGTGTCAGCTGGAGCAGAACCACAGAGCATTTTTCCAACATTTATGTGGACTCTGCAAGTACCAGAGATATATATATATATATATAAAAAGTCTCAAGTCAAAGTCTTTTCATGCCTTCAATGAGCTTGTTGTGCAACTCTCTTGAGGTTTTTTACTTTGTTTTCGAGAGATATCACACGCAATGGCCAGAGCTCCGCCTTTCAGGAACCGCACGAAGTTCTCGCCCACCAGCGGACCCATGGCGTACATCCCCGGCTCCTTCACGCACTCGTACGTGTACGGATCCACGTCCAGCGGGTTCCGCCGACAACTGATCGGCTCTTCCGAGTCTAACGCCAAAGGGCGACCATGTTCTGGGAGGAACGACAGGTTTGGATGGGCACCGATTAAAACAAGCGCCATCGATACCTGCACCGCTGTCTGTACCCCCTCCTCGTCCTCGAGCACACACTTGCCGTCTTGTCTGAAGGCAGCTACGTGGTGCTTCGGGAAGCTTAGGTAACCGGGATAACAGGTGTATGGGCTTGTGCCAACAGCAGGCGAGGAAAGCGGTTGGTTGGACAGGTTGACCGCCGTCTCACCCACTTTGCGCTGCTGCTGGCTCATCATTTGATGCACTTTGTGGTACTCGGGGTAGAGGAGCTTGGGCAGCTGGTTGAAGATGAGCGCCGGATCGTTCACGGGGCGTCTGAAGGCGTGATATACAGGAGTGTTCAAGTGGTGAGCCGCGAGAACGGCATCAGCCGCCGTCAGCCCTGCACCAACCACAAGAACCGGCTCTGAAGCGCGGTCCAAGCGGCCCGATGAAATGGCGGCCTCCAGTTCCCAGAAGCTGTGGCACACGAAGGGAAGGTTTTCACCAGTTACGCCGAGACGAGCTGGGATGTCGTGGGTTCCCGTGGCGAGCACCACGTTCTCGGCGTAGACGGAGAAAGGGACTTCATCTCCTTCGTCGCCGCTTGCTCTTCTCTGGAGGCCTTGGATCTTCCAAACGGAGCAGCCGGAGTCAAGGGAAAGCCGAGACACGGAGGTCACGGTGGTGTCGCAAGCAAAGCTCTTCTCCAGACCCATTTTAGTCACATAGTGCTGGTAGTAGGATGCAATCTCAGCTGGCGTGGCCCGGTCATTACGTAAATTTCTGCACACACAAACCAGTATGTTAGATCCATTTATTTATACACCAAAAAGTATCTCTATTTAACTAAGATAATTATTGCTTGCTCGTACTTCTCACATCATGTCAGAAAAAGAAAGTATCTTGGCGGAGAAATACTTTAACGCAATGGGGAAAATCTTATTTTCATATCGCACAAATATCTGATTAGTAATGTTGTATGAAATACGGGCCCTTTATGGTCTGCACTGATTGTAATGCTTCGGTTTCTTTTCTTTATACCTTCGTTTATCTCTCATCCACTCCTTCAGCTTCAACCCAGGAAGTTCCATCCAGTTAGCCAAGCTGAGTGTCAACATGGAGCCCTCCATCGCCTGCAGGTATCAAGCATAATAAACAACAACTTGACATCTTGGCACGAAGCAGGCAGAGCACAAGAATAACATCTGATTAAACCGGTACAAAACCTCAATAGAAAACACTGTAGAAGTTGTTTTTCAGGCATGCAACTGTGAAATCACGAGTTCTTTTAAATCAGGAGTGTTTTTTCCCCTGCGGTACTTGTGCATTAGGGTGAACTTTATATAAAGCATATTTCATCCTATTTATCACCACTGTAATATGTATATATATGTATATAACGACAATAATAGGTATAACACTGCGCAAAAAGTATCTAAAATTTCTGAAAAACATTTAAAATAATAATAGCATGGCCCCTCCTCCCCCAGAAAAAAGAAAAGAGAGAGAACAATGATTACTGAGAGACCGTATTAGATCAGAAGCCAGGCAGAAATATTTTAGTTCCTTACATGCCAGGCCCCTCCAGGTGGTCCCTTTCCCAGTACAAGGTGAGGTGTGGCCCTTTCCGGCTCATGTCTCCATATCAGCGGGGAGGCGCAGTCTACCCCAAAGTCACCATCTGGAAGAAGGAGGGCATCGAAGAGCACAGCCACAGGGTTTGATGACCGGCCCTCTACACCCTCGCACAGGTACTCCAGATCCTACATGCACATAATAAGACAAAACGCTTTTTTTATACTGCATTTGAACACGTCACTGACAAAAAAAAAAAAAAAAAAAAAAAAAAATCACAAATGCTTATAGATGTCTATAGAGGCTTTTGGTGAAAAACGATACAATTAATCACCGCTTGTTATGTAAAGAGGTGTGGTAAATGTATAGGGGGATTATGTGTGCACATTACCTGGTCAAACAAAGACAGATGAGGATTCTGTGTCAGCTTGTTATGCAAAATTGGGTTGGGATGGTAACCATCGGGGGAAAGGTAAGGCGTGTATCCAGACAGCAAATAAGAGAGACAAATCCCTGATGGTCCATTACCTGAAAAACAGCCATGCATGTGAATACTAGAAATAAATAAATACATATATATGATATAGAGCCTTTAATCTGATACAAACTCCCATTTAAACATGGTAAATATAAAAGATGATCAAAGTAGACAAAATGCAAGGGATTCTGGATGTGCAGAACATCTTTTTGAATTACATTCGTTCCAATTCTGCGCAAGGCTGCTGAGCTTTCTGTGAAGTTCTGCACGCACAGATTCCATTTGAGCTTGGTCATTAGTTAATTCTGGACCTTGGCTCCAATACAACATTTCAAATTACTCAGAAGTACGGTCTAGAACAAGGATGACAACGAGAGAGAAACAACAGCACGGAAATAGAATGGTTTTGCATGCATTATGCATGTAAATGTGCATTAAGAATTGCTCGGACAACTCTTACCAACAACCACAACGGGCAGGATATCCTCAGAAAATGTGTCTTTGTTGTACAACTCCATGGTGGCTCGCCTGTAATATGCAAAAAGAGAACAAACGGTGAGTTGCAAAAGCTAGACACAACCATAAAGCCCCCACCAAAGATACAAAATACCATCTGATTTTAATACTCCTAGTCATGTCCAGTAATGGTGACTAATATTGTCCTCTTGTAGTTGATAATCACAATATAATCTGCATTACAGTAAGGCAAACTATAAGCACCCGCCGGTATTTATGAATCAACCGATTTATTGTTACATAACAAAAGTTCAACGTAACCATGAGTGGGCATATTTTCTTAAAGTGACAGCGCCTGTTTAAAGCGGTTCGCGCCGAAGTCGAAATCGCTGAGTCATTCTGAATGACCACTGCACTCCGCTTTATCAAGTACACTTATTTTAATATAATCTCTGTTAGTTTTGTACGTAAATATATACACGTGCAATGCAAGGTGGCCGAGTTTTTTTTTTTTTTTTAAATGGAGTCAAGGGGGCGTGAGTGCCTAAGGAGTACGCGAAAGAGGTTTTTAATGTTTTTGACAGTTTGTAAGGATGCAGTCGAAAAAAAAAAAAGTTGTTGACGCCCAGGTCATAAAAAAGTTAAACGAGTCATTCAGGTTCAACGTTTAGAAACTATTAGCGCGTAGCTTTAAAATGCGACTGCGCTGTTACTAGAAAGGTGAAACTGTCGGACTGCTTCTTTTTATCTCACATAATTTAAGGCACTTAAAACTTTTCCCCAGCTATCTGCGAAGGTTTTTTTGATTGACAAGTAACGTTGCACATGCCACTTCAGTGTGTCTATATATTCAAAGATACGCAAAAGCAAAACTACCGTCATCGGAAAGGAAAACGGAAAGCAGATGCTAGTCAGAATAACAATCTTACCCATTCACCTTCTCGATATGGGCAAAAATGCACCTGAAGTGAACTGCGAGGGAAGCCACGTGCCTGACATTCTGCACATGACATTTCTTTCACTTTTAACACACTCTCGTGCAAGATTTACTAACTGAGGTATCTGCGCCTCGCAGAACTTTCCAGAGCAGTCGACGCGCGCTTCCCAGTGACGGCTTCATCGTTTCTCAGTCGCACTGTGCGAAGAGAGTCTCACCGCCCCTTTTTAGCTGGCAAGATGCGCGAATAGCCCGATCAGACACCTCGGGCTTCGGGTTAACTGGATTGCGTTTACGAAGATTACACGAAAGCCGGCAACCGTCTGCTGCGTAACCCAGATGCTAGTATATCAGCCTCGCGCTGTCCACTGTCCAGACATGCCCACGAGACAATTTCCATATCCGACGGACACATTACGACGCAACACCAAATTAAGGAAACAAGAACAAAGATGAGTTAAAAGGACCCAAGAGATGAGATGAGCGCAAAATATGACGCGATTCATCAAACCACGATTGTTAACGATGTCAAGTCAAGTGCCGTAACTTGCATTAGCGCGATGAGAGTAAACGGTCACGACTGAAACGTAAAAAAAAAAAAAGCACGTACCTGTAATGCAAATTTCCGAAATCTGAAGAACTCGCAGTTGACTCAAGACGGCAATTCTTGAATGTACAAGCAGAGCAACTGCGTTGGTATTTTAAATGGACAGTTAAAATACAGACGCAGCTTTCTCCCGTTGCGCTTCTGTGTGACTGTAAAGTGAGATGCCGCACCGTTACAGCCCCACGACACTCGTGCGCTAATGGGTTTTATAATTCTTCTTCAGCGTCCTCCCATGCGAGCCAATCGTCGAGCGGAGACGTGACGCTTGGCTTTATGATTGGTTAGGTGAGGGGTGACGCAGGCGCTTGTTCTATCTTGTAGTTTTCCATTCACTGACAAGGATCTCGTCCCTGATTGGTCGGAATCTAGCTCTTGCTCCGCACCAGCCAATCAGCAAACGCAGCGGCGTCGCTGACACAGAATTACTATCTCGACGGCTCAAGGAAAGTAATGTTAATATCCATCACATATCCATTACAGAAAATTTTTCGCATTGGCCCCATAAATGTAATATAAGAAACATTTACAGAAGACTCTTTATATACAAGACTAATACTCTAAATGTTTGCATCTTACAGAATTGCCCATTACTTATAATGACTGACAGGTTTGTGTATTTCGTTTATATTCTTGGTTTGTGTATTTGATTTGTATATTTGTCTATATATTACATTTTCTTTCATTAATTTCTTTCTGACTGGGTGAAATGGTTACTTGGTCAGGTCAGGTGACACACAGCTAGCAGACTTCCTGTTACTTTTCTTCTCTTTTGTGTTGAGCTTTGCACCTTCTTAAACTGCTTGTTATAAAAGTACAGAAGTAAAGCCTTTACACCAATTCTCATATTTTAGTTACAACATAAAAACAATAATGGTACGTGACTGTGCGACATGCTTACTAGGTCAGGTGATGCAATATAACTAGTAAAGGTCTGTGCTACTTTTTTGACCCCCACCCTCCTTAAAAGAGAAAGAAAGTTTACATTGTTGGGAGTTAATTACTTAAATCCTCATTCAAGGTCTTTTCTCCTGGGTGTGTTTGGGTTCCCTTGAACATTTTGTTGGGCTTCGAAAGGAGACTTTTAAATAAATAGTACAAAGGAACAGTGTCTGCTTGGGAACTTCAAAGCGTAGTATAGCATGTCTGGAAATATGAGCACACGTTCGAAAAAGGAAACCATGTTGACTGTGGACTGGGATCATAATTTCATTTTGTTCATACACCACAACATTAAAATACTCCAAGGCATTAAAAATACTCCAGAATTACAAAGATTACCATTGCAATGGTTCTAAAATGGTACATGTAAGATAAAGGTTTGGAAGTTTGGAAGCCCAGGTTAAAAAAACACTTAAAGTGCTTTATTTTCACACACTAATTTTGCACCTAATATACTAAAATGATTCTTTAAGATAAAATTAAGAACATCCACTGTGCTATTTTGGGACACCGTGAATATGAACTAAAATGCAACTTTAACATACCATCTTATTTAAAAGAAAATGCATTTAGTCTCCACTTGTAGTACACTTGAGTGTATGGTGTCTGAAAAATGGTTTCATGTTTGCTACAAGCTGTAACCAAATACATTACAGAGATTCTATGGTAAAAGTGCATTTTAGTTCGTATTCATGGCATCCCAAAATAGCACAGTTGAGTACACATAGACCTACAGGGTAATAGCGTCTGCTTGGCAACTTCAAAGCACAAGTAGTACAGCATGTCTAGAAATATGATCACACGTTCAAAAAAAGGAACCATGTTAACTGTGATCATAAATTTATATTGTTCATACAGTTTAGATGAGGGACACATTCAATAGTATTCTGTAGCAATACCACAGTATTTTAATATATAACATAGTACCGCATTCATACATCACCACAGTATAAGGCATTTCAAAAAATACCACAGAGTTGCAAAGATTACCACTTGATTTTTTTTTTTTTTGTTGCAGTGAATTATCATGAACCTTCTCTAAAAATATTATCACAATGTTGACTGAGGTATTAATAAATGTTTTAAGGTTTGGGAGCCATACTTCCATGATATACTTAAATTGCTCTATTTTCACACGCCAATTTTGTGCCTAATATACAAAAAAATATTTGTAGCACTTCTTAAGATAAAATGAATAGAATCTAAGTGTGGTTGCCAAGTAAGACATGATCCTGGATCAACATTACTGTCCAAAAATATAGACGTATCCCAATCCCTACCCAAAATGTATTCCTAAAACCAGTGGGAAATGATAGATGATTAACAAGGGCGTAGAAGCACTTAAGTAAGCCTAAAAATGATATTTCTAGAAAAAAAATCCTTCAAAACTGATTGGTTCATTGGAATGTTGATCAACAAGGAACATCTTGTACTCGGTGAAACCAGGCTCACCGTGAACCCAACTGTGCTATGACTATCCTATGTTAAATGCACCTTTAGCATACTATCTTATTTAAAAAAATGCATTTAGTCACCACTTGTAGTGTATAGTGTATGAAAATGGTGTATACTACAAGTTGTAACTAAATACATTACTGAGATCCTATTGTAAAAGTGCATTTTAGTTTGTATTCCGTATTAAGTTTATTTTAAGAAGAACGAAATAATATTTTTTAATATATTAAGTTTAAAATTAGTACATGAACATAGAGCACCGAGTACATTATACTTTTTTTAACCTGATAGGACTTGTTCTTGGCCGTCAACCAAACATTTAACGAAAGAACGAGCTGCCTTTCAGACATTGAGAACATTCGTTAAGAATTATCAAGCCTCATCGCACCATAAGTACACATATTGGAAAATATAACAATATTTGGAGGGGTTGGCATGGTTACTGTTAGGAGATTATCTAATCGGCATTCAATCCGTTAGTTCAGAATAATCCACAGATTGAATAACTTAAATGTTGGTCTTTTTTACTTAATATACAGTTACGCTCTGTAATTAGTGGGTTTGATACAAGCCTTTTGTAGTAGACCCGAATGTTTCGTTTTAGCCCTTTAAACTCTACTTCGGTAGCCTCTTGCATTCTACAGGCTATAGTCAGCGTATGACTCAACAAGTTTCCAGTTAGACAGAACGAGAGGCCCTTTTCAAAAGGCTTCTGAAAGCATTTCCCTTTCGTCTATCCAAGAGTCAACGGCACTCACAAAGAGAACCAAGTCTATGTTATTACAATGCATGGCTTCATCAGCTCAAGAGCGAAAGAACGGTAACGTGAAAATGTGATTCAACAGGTCCCGTGCGGTTGTCATGGTAGCTCGGAAGTTATGTAAATGCTTATGCAACATTATTTAGGAAATCTGCACAAAAACCACAAGCTTGGGTTAGTTTATGTGTAAGGTTTGTCAGCATGAACAGCAAATAATAACTTTTTTATCACTTGAGTAGTGCAAAAGTACGCATAATAAGACTCATGGTTTATTAATTATTAATGTTAAAACATTTTGTAATGTGTATAGATTTACACTGGCCCAGATTAATAAATGCAGTGGAAGTACTTATAGTTTTAGTTCATTTTAACCCGTGTTAACCGATGTTAACAATGATAAACTTGTTGTAAAGCATTACCAACCTTGGATTCCGGTGACAGGTAATGTCGCTAAAATGTCAAAGAAAGCTTTCAAATATTAACTCAAACTATAATTTATCACAGCTGATAATTTGACAGTTTTATAGCCGGAGATCAATATTGAAATATAAATGATTTAAAGACAATCATCTCAAGATAAATATGATGAAATCTACTCAACAACCCGTGGATGGGTAATTTAATCTATTGAAAGAGGTGAGAGGACACCAAAACAATGAAAATGAAAAAAAAAAAAAATTATTTGAATAATGTGATTTATGCAGAGTCATTCTGACTTTCACCTTATGAAACGTCAGATTGGCGTCTCCCAGCGATTGCTTGGAACAAATTATTATAATGTATTTAGCAAAATGCCAAGAAGGACGTTTGTACAAATAGTACTAGTCTTTTAAATAACTAAAATGTTTCAAGGTAGAAATATAAACTATGTGGGCGGGGGAAAAAATTAAAATTGCGTTAAAATGAACTACACACAACGCAGATGGGTCGAGTTTGTATAATCAGTGGGAACGGTGCTAAATCTTTTCGTTTCGATCGACAGCTTTAAGTAATAATGTGCTTTTTTTAACTGCACTTAATCTGGTTTGAGTGTCATCTGTCCGCAAGTCTTACAACGCTTCCATTGACATTATAATCTGTGGTAACATTTTTTGCGGCATTTGAAGGTATTTCATAACTACAAAATTCTTTCGCAAAGCCTATAGCTTCTATAGAATACATAGGAAACCTCAACCTTTGCTAAGAAGTCTATTCATTAGTTCAATCTTCAAGTCACGCTTTCAGCAATGGTATGTACGTACATACTCGAACTGGGACCAACAATACTTGCTGACATGGGAGATTATACTTCTTGTTTCTGCAAAAAAAACCCATGACAGGCTTAATTTAAATAGCACTTTTTCATTAAATCATGCGCTTTAACGAAACCAAACAACTTAGAAATAATCTTTATTGGCATTTAATCACCACATAATTTATAAATCATTTCAAATCAGTGTTATGACATCCAAAATGGCCCACGCTTTCCTTTCAGGCTCAAAGGGGAACCAGCTTAATGTGAAAAAGAGGTCAAGTAATGCGTAATACTTCAGTGTGCGCATTTCTGAATCGCTGGTAGGTTACATTTTATTTAATCACCAACTTAAGAAAAACATTCCCTGCAGTCCCATCTCAAATATGTGCAGGAGAGAAGCCCTTAATCGTACCAACCACAGACATATTCACATTTTTCAGGCCATTCAAATGTTTCTAACCTGATATCAAAAAGCACATTTATGAACTTTAGTCTGTTGATCGTTCAAAGTAAAACAGAGTAGAAAAATTAATAATAATAATAAAAAAAAAAACAATAAATAATTCCCATGAGGATTGAAAGAAAGGAAATGGTACTGGCTAGTACAACAACTGCTCAAAATGCTCGAAGTCATAGTTTCGATCAAAAGGTTGTGTATTATACTACCAAAAAAAATGTCTGAATCAGTCTTTCTGTCCAGAAACAATATCTTAACTGTGTCGAAACAAAATAAATTTACTTTAAAATTGTACAGAATATAAAACATTTGTTTACTGATGTTTTTTATCTTGTTTTTCTGCCAATGTGAGAGAAGCAAACAGAAAATGTTTTATCTTAAATTTAGTATCAGAGTAATGTATTTTTTCCCCCGCTAACAGTCTCTTGGTTAATATACATCATGATATAAAATACTGTAATTGTTAGTTTAACATTTAACCGCAAATTTTAGGAAATCCTTTATAAATGTAATTTAAGGTCAACAATGTAGAGAGTCAGTGCATGTAGAAATAAAATGGCAAGCATATGTATGTAAACCTTCAGCATCTACATCCTTATGACTTTAGAGATGACTTCCGCACGCTAGAATTTGAAACAGCTGACCTCATTATCAAAGCCACCCGGATGTTTGCGTCTTCTTACCTGACCAAAGGGCGGACTATTAGAAAAGTCTGGAAACAATACAGGCAATGGAAAATTCCACCATCTAAGCACTAGAAAGAAGGTCTACCCACCAGAGGGAGGGATTATACAGGTGTGCAGTAGATAGGTTGACATGTCCTGGTGTTAGATAAACAGCACGGAGCAGAGTAAATCCAGGCTGTTAATTCGTAACGCCAAAGAAATCATAAAGCATAACGATAAACCCAATTCAAACCAGGGCCAATTTATAAATACATTTGCAGTGCAGTTTAATCCCTTATTTTGTAAGAACACAAACAAACAAAAAAGTACCGAATCTAAATATTTAAGCAACTCTTACTCCTCTTGCATTATTAAGAGCGGTTAAAAAAACCAACATGAGCATTTGAACATCTCCACCTCTTCACTCTCTGATAAAAACGTCCACAAACATGCCGAAGGGTCTTCGGTTTTGGCCCTCTGAAGTCGACGCTTAGGCGATCACTCCACATTCACGTTATGCCCTCTTCTGACCACGACTTCAAACTGCACTCCAGCCAAACAACCTCACTTTTTTCCAATGGAGTTTAATAAGAAAAATAAATCCTTTGAAACAATGAAAGACAAGCAAATCAAAAGCGAAAATCACTTTGCACCCACCTCATGGGAGCCAAAATGGTAAAGTTCTGTATCACCTTTAGTCAGCCCCCATTATCAGAAAAAGTCTGGTACAAAACCGCTTTGGTCCAACATTCAAACGTGAGGTAAAGCGCTCAAATGTGCAAAAGGAAAGTAACTGGGGAAAAAATGCAAAAAAGGCATATTGAGGTGAGAGAATAAAAAAAAAAAAAAACGTAGTGTGAATGGGGAAAAAACTAATATATGAGGGTGTGAGGCAGTCCGTGAGATCTCCGAGTCCTGCGAAAGAAGGTCACTTTAACACTAGAGTGGCTTCAGTGCCGTCTTTCTTCTTCAGATAGAGGCCGTGTGTCAGGTGATGTTCTCGACGCAGGTAGGCGTAGAAATAGTCCGATACCAGGAGGATCTGTAGTGGTGTGAACGCACATGACATTAGCGCATGTAATCTGTCAACTTTGTAAAGTGCTCATTAAACGCACGTCTGTTCTGGAGGTCAAACTGACAAATCCCAGACTTCTAGTGTCTACTAAAAGATGGGATCTGTTCCAAGATTGTGAAGCAAACGCGAGATGCACGTGCCTCACGGGTCATGCGGGGCGTGCCGGCTCTCCTAGTGAACCCAATACGAGACTATTTAGCTGAAAGTAATACAAGTTAATGAATAATGAAACCTCGTTCCTACATTGATTTTTCCACTCACAATTTGTCAGCCAAGTAGTTGTAAACACTATCGTAGCGGAGCCCGTCAAACATCACAAACTAAGAGTGGAAAACCGCTGCTATCTGCCTTTATTTTACTATCTGTTTGGCTAGTTATTCAACAGCCTTTCTTTCTGTCATCTTTCTTGCAACCTGACACCAGGTTTTGTGTATTACCTCCACGAGTTACAGGAAATACTTGGCATGACAGCTTTTGTCACGGTCTGATGAATAGTGTCTGACTCTACTTTGAGGCAAAGAAGAAACCATTTTTTGTTAACGTGGAAACCCGTTGATTAAAGCGTGAGCAAATGGACAACGCGCCACCTGTATTTCTGTTTAGTTGAAATGGCTTATCAAGATTGGAGCCTTTACCTGTCCAAAGTTGAAGAGCAACGTGATGGCATAGTAGAAATTAGAGTTAGCACTGCCAGCGTATATCCACAGATGCCAGAGAACAGGGAAAAGAGCGGAGCATGCCAACAGCACGCACGACACCAGAAAGATGTTCCTCAAAACTGAAATAAAAAGGAGAAAGAAATGGAGAAAACGACTTTCTACAAAAAATGCATTTTTTTAGAATTCAGCTGATTTCAGTAAGAAGCCTGCTAGAATTCAGCTTTGTCCGGTTGCACAAATACAAACCGAGTGCGTATCTATGCTCAGAATCTGCATCGGATGATCTACATATCTCCACATAATTTCAATGGAAGTCATTCACAAGATTCTACAGATATATACTGCACAGTAAAACTTTGTGAAATATTATTTCACCTTAAAATAACTTTAATACTTTTGTAGAAAGAGTAATACGTTTTTTGGAAACTTATAAGACGATATTTATTTAAAATGTTAAACTTTAGCAACATAAAAAAAAAATGTATGGTCCTTTTAATTCATTTAATGTTGCTGAATAAAAGTATTATTTTCTTTACAACTATTTCTTCCTGACTTGAATAGCAGTATATTGAAATATGTAATGCATTAGTGAACACATTCATAAAAAAATATTAATTCTAAACACTTTAATATAGCTAAAGACCTCTTCATTCATGTGTTTTAGCTTGTATGTGATACTTTTAACCTTTTAAAATTGTTAAATAATTTTCTAAGAAAATTAAAAAGGACAACCTCATATTAGAATAAATAACAATTCTTCTCTAGAATGATAATGTGACTTGACTTTAACCACCTGCCACTGACTAACAATAGCAAGTAGCAACTGGTTCATGGTTTAAAAAAAGGACATGCCCTTTGATATGCCCTGCTCCGTTTTCTCGCCTCAATAGCAAATCAGTCAACATGTTCAAACGAACGGCTACTCACATCGGTAAAGGTGACTCCAGGCTGGCAAAAATGCCATGTAGAGGGCGACGTCTCCCACAGTAGGGTACGACTTAAAGATGGAGATGATGGCAATCTGCATGAAGATGAGGAACACTGGATGCTCCCTGTTTGATTGAATGGTTTACTCATAAGAATGCTTTTCAGGCTAAACGAACACACTGCTCATGTTCAGATGCATGCAGAACCTACTTGAGCTTGATGGAGAGCGGGATGGTGTAAAAAAAGACATTGATCTGAAAGACGCAGATGAAGAAGAGGCGGAAATGCTCAAACATCTCTGCAAAGAAGTACCAGAAGAGTCCGATGTTTGGAGTCAGGTCTGGAACAGAAAATCTGTGGAATGCACACACAGTAAATATCTGACACTGGACCACAAAACCAGTCATTTCTTTGAAACTGAGATTTATATATAAATAAGATTTCAACTCATGTATGTTTTGTTAGGATAGGGTAATTTTTGTCTGAGATAACTATAACTATAGAGAAAATCACCTTTAAAAGGTATCCAAATGAAGTAATGCATATGACTAAGATTTAATTTAGATATATGGTAAGCAATTTAAATTATATATACATATTTATATATATTCATGGAACCTGATCTTTACTTAATATCCTAATGCTTTTTAAATGTATAATTTAAAAAACCCATGCAATGTATTTTTGGCTACTGCTGCCAATGTACACCATTGACTTAAGAGATTAAGGGTCACATATGTATTTGCAAATAAAGAGAGTGGCGTATGAATGCTGACTGACATGAATCCATAGACGGAAGGGATGAAGTCCCAGGAGCCTAGGAGGAAGAAAGAGAGTCCAGTGATCACCACCAAACTGCCCACATATATGAACGCATACTGAAGAGTGAAGAACCAGAAACTGCTCCTCCTCAGGTTCACCGGGATATATAACCTCTGAAAGAGACAGAGAGAGAGAGCCAGAGGTTTTATTTTGGCTGTCAGAGCAATGCATCTGCATTAGTCTGAGTTCAGACTCTCACCTGCAGGAAGAATAGAAGTGCGGGAGCAAACAGGGTCAGGGGATAGATGGACTGATATGTAGCCAAGGCCAACAATATCCCACTCAACAAGGCACTACCTGAAGACATCACAGTAAACCACAGACAATTACTTAACATAATTCTAATAAATAAGCCATATATGAGCAGCTGATCGTTTCTTAAAGGAATAGTTCACCCAAATTTTTTTACTCACTTCATTTCTTTTCTCTGCTGAACACAAAGGAAGATATTTTGAAGAAAGCTTGTAGGTAGGAAAAAAAATGCTATGGAACTCAAAACAGCCTGGTTAAAAACTTTCTTCAAAATACCTTTCTTTGTGTTCAGCGGAAAAAAGAACTTCATACAGGTTTGAAACTACTTGACGGCGAGTAAATGATTACAGGATTTTTTTTGTTTTAATAAAGACTGCTGATGCTAAATGTGTTTTTGATGATGCGCATTGCTGATCTTTGTGAAACGTTCACTGAGGTGTTTCATAACCGTCACTACTTTTGATTATACATTGACTACATCACAATTTGCATATTATTCACAGGTAAAAGATTTATTTGATTAAAATAAAGTAAAACTACAATACTGTGAAATATTAACACTTTTTCATTTGAATGTTTGCAAATTTAATTTATTCCTGTGGCGCAAAGCTGAATTTTCAGCATCATCACTCCAGTCTATAGTGTCACATGATCCTTCAGAAATCATTTTTAATTTGACGCTAAAGAGAACATTTTATTGTGTAAACAATTTTTTTTTCAGGGTTTCAGAGGACTTGAAAGTTCAAAATAACATTCATTTGGATAGTTTGGGTTTAAATAAATAAAAATAAAAAAAATCTAAATACCGCCTTTAAATTTGTCCAAATGAAATCCTTAGCAATGCATATTACTGTACAAAAAATATGTTTTGATATATGTACAGTAGGAAATTTACTAGAGATCTTAAATGGAACATCATCTTTACTTAACATCTTTAAGTAAATAATAATAAAATAATGGAAAAATGGGTAATTTTGACCCATACAATGTTTTTTTGGGTATATACCTGTGCTACTTATGACTGGTTTGTGGTCCAGGGTCACATTTATTTTTGCCCCCTTAACTTTTGAACACTAGTGTACACAAACAATACAAGTGAGTCTAGGATAGTAGTAGAACAATGCAAATCAGAAGGGTTACATTTTGGCCCACCATTAAGTGTACAAAGGGAACACTCACCTTTTAATGTACAGAAAATGAAGAGAGCAATAATGGCATTGTTCAGTCCACAGGTTGACTTTGCCACACAAGACAGGATGGTGAAGGGGTTTAAGAGATAACTGGAAGACAATTAGGCAAATTAAAAAAAAAAAAAAAAGTTTTTTTTTTTTTTTTTGTGAAAAACATGACAGCATGATCTTGATTTAAAGCCTGCTCAGAACTTACAACATGGCAACCTTGAGGGGGACGTAGAACATTTCCTTCGGAGATCGGAGGAGCTCCAAACAGTCGGCGGGATACCGGTCCGATTCCAAGGCATACTTCTGTTTCCTAAACTACAAAAGCGAACAAATGTTTAAAACATAATACTGATTTAATTAAATAATAGCTTCTGGAACATGCACAGATATCAACAGAATACAAGCTATAACTTACCACGTTCTTGTTATAAGTCTGAATTGAGAAATAAAGAGTCACCGCTGTGATTCCATCTGCTATCTGGTGACAAACCATTACACGAGTACGTTTACATGTGCACAAGTGTATGCAAAAACACAAATGTAATACATATAAACTATGATTTCAATTCACAGCAACCCTGGAAAACTGAATGGTAAATCAGATTAGGGATCGCTGCTATTAATGATGTAAAAAAGCAAGAAAGACAACCACTACTTACTATAAAAACAATCTCTGCATAGTCGACCATAAAATGAAAGAGGTATATCATAAGGGGTGTCTGGAAGAAATAAAAAGAACAATTAAACACATCAGAGATTAAAAACGAATCAAACACGAAGTAAAACAGAACTTACTTCATGAAACACATCTCCTGAGTAAGGCGAGACCCCCAGATCCAACAAGGCAAGACCCTCTACAACTGTTTAATTCAAAAAACAATGATATTATGCATTTAACAGCTAAAGAACTTAAAGACATTTCCCACTGAATGCAGAAGTCATTTGAAGTGAAGCCATAGTGAAGTGAACACTGCTGTAACTGAAACAGGGCTTTAAGGGTTTATCTGCTGAAACAACGCCCAAAAATCCCATCATTTCAAACAGGACTCCAGTTTAACGATATTTGTCAGACTGCGTAAATATAACATGGTTGTTAGATTTAAAATGTATTTAATGTAGGATTAAATTGAGAACAATTCGCACTAATGCAATCCATTCAATACAAGGCTTACTGGAAACAGATGAGCTGTGTGCCACAACAGGATGTGGAGTTCAAAATCTGCTCATTTCATTAATGCTGAATTTTTTAAATCAGACACGCAATTAAAAAATAATGTTACTAACAATAACTGATGTAAAAACAAGGCGTCATAACACGAAGCGCTGAAAATATATTTAATGCATGTCTTCATTTGACAGCTCAGCAATGCTGCTATATAGGAACATACCATCAGTATACAGAATTCAGAACTACCATACAGAAAAAAAGACATAAACATACCTCGCTTCCACGCATTCAAAGGCGACACCACCTCGACCCTCTCTGAAATTATTTCTGCCAAGCTGGATCGGAATAAAACGGCTCTTATTGTAACAGCCACTATCAGCAGGAGAGTTAAAGGAGCCGCCATTTTTGTCGCGAGGAAAAAGCTGTCAGCGCGGTGCACTCTGGGAAACGAAGTTCACCGTCACCTTCCTGCTCAAACGTTCATGAGAGAAGGAAACGGGATGCTTTAGGTAGTTAGGGACAGGAATGCACGAGAACAGATGAAAGATTTCATTTCACAAATGACCTTATATTCCTTGCGTTCATTCATTTAACAACAGAGCGAAACACAGCGAATAAAACATGAGTGTGTGTCCAACTTTAGCCCGTCAGTCACTGCTCTTACAGATTTCATTTTTCATTATCGTATTTCTTCTTTATACTATTCTCCGTTGCATTTAGTGCTATTTATTGTTTACCATTTAAGTTTTTTGTGTTGTTTACAGTCTCTCTCTCTCTCTCTCTCTCTCTCTCTCTCTCTCTCTCTCTCTCTCTCTCTATATAAAGTAAAAAAAGTAAAATGATTGTTAAAAAAAGTCTAAATTAACAATCTGCCAGTAGGGTAAGCAAAATGATCCCATTTTCCTACAAGTACAGAATGCATCTGTAGAGAATTAGAGAGAACTATCCTTCTCACTACATCTAAAAGTGCTTAGTTAAAATAATAGCTTTTCATCATAAAAAAATCATAATATGTTTAATTTGTAATGTAGGCTGGTTTGTAAGGATGATCGTATCACATATAAATGTAAAAAATGCTATAAAAATATATAAAATACTAACATGTGGTGCAGGATTTGAAACCAACCACAAGATGGCAGTGGATGAACACTCAATAGCTCCTGTTCATAAACCAATAATGGCCCAAGATAGTAAACGAGTTTCTAGTAAACTACCCTTAAGCTTGTAAAACAAATTTTTTGTCATAAGCACTCCAGCTTTATATCTCATTTCATCCCTTTCCGAACCTATCAAGGACATGCTGACCAAGAAAGATCCCTATTACACAGGCCGAGAAACATTCAGGGATACAATGTCAAATTATGGAGAACCCGTGTCCATATAATATGACACATCATCCGGTGAAGGCTAAATGGAGCTGATGGGGAGAAGATGACTAGAGCGCGTGTCAGAGGATTACCGAGAGCGTGTCATAAACCAGAGAATCAGGTAATTTAAAGAAGCCACTATGAGCTTGATGCACACGGGATCATGAGGGTCTCAGCAGGGGAAGCAGCAAAGTTCAAGGTCTGAACCAAGAGAGATGATGTTGGTCTGAAGATGTAATGAAGTCAGGGAGGGGAGTGCATTAAATCCTTCCCCCCAGACACAGTCTGCCCCTCTTTCTCGCTCTGGGCAGGGCTGGAACGGGCCGGTGAGTGGATAAAGATTATCGAGCAGCCGTGTTGACCGACACCGGCTCACCCTTCTGAAGAGCGGCCAAAGCATCAGGCCAGGTAACAGCATGCGGAGAGAAGCTGAGCAGCGAGTCTGTGAGATGTGGATAGAGAGGGATTAGAAAAGAGAAAGTTCGGGATGAGAAGAGTGACCTTAGAAAGAGCAAGAAATAAGAAAGTGTGACTGAAATACATTTTTAATATGGCGCGCTTTGCTTCGTGTTCTGGTGAGATTGACTTTCTTTATAATTTTGGAGTCCCAAAGACCCCAATTAATCATTTTGCTTTCAAAAATGTTTAACGTTCCTCTGAACTAATCAAAACCCAGCAGACAGATACTGAAGTTTCAGCCCTCCGTTGTATCATATAATAGGCATGCATTTTATCTTCATGCGATTTTAACATAGAATATTAATATCATTTCTGTTTGGGTTTAAGTTAACCTTGTAGGAATGTACTGCAATGAGCAGGCAGTTATCCATGTTTAAACTAGTCATATTTGTTTATTGATAAGCAATACACCTTAATCCGGTTAAATGCCATATTGAGTTAGTCTTACAGTTTTTCAATCTGTTTTTATCTCGCTTTTTCCGAAATGTATTCATCAACTGGATAGCCGTTCTGTTTTTAAACAGTAGTACAGGCCATTGAACGTACTGCACTAATATCCCTCACAGCCTCATTTTTGTTCCCGTCAAAAATTAAATATGGCACTACTCGGATGAAAGTGTTCAGCTAAATGCTGTTGTGCAATGCAAACTGCAAATGCAAATGCGCTGTTTTAATCTACTGATAATTGAGACGGAAGAGAACTGACACAACAGATTAGTATTATGCAAAACATTTATTTAACCACAGAGAATGGGAGTAGAAGATCCAGGAGCAGATGTGATGAGTATTAGACTTCGTAGACCGGTCCGGTGGAGTAGATGAGGCCGTAATTGAAGTAACTTGTCTTTACAGGAGCAGGAACGATCACTGAAGGAGCACACACCTCAGAGACACAGGGAGATCGAGGACGCCGGTAAACATTCAATATAGCTACATGTGCGTGAGACCAGACAATGAAGGCGTCTGAGGTGTGTGCTTAAGTACAGGCTGGATGATGAGGTGCTTGATTGGTGACAGGTGCTCAGTACTCCGGCGATAGTGATCTCAGTGATCTCTGCGGAGCCTGGCCCATCCGTCACAGTAATGCAGTAGTTCTAAAACCCTGCCAGTAGAATGTGCTATAATAATTTCTCCTATGCATTCAGGTCGAAAGTCTCTGCAAAAGTGGATGTCAACTGCAAACTCGATTCAAGTCTGGCTCTATTCAGGCACAAAACGCCCACTTTTCATCATCCAGCAGCTCTTGTGGGTAAAATCTGCATTTCTTCCGTTTCCCTGAAAAACGCACCGCATTGTGGAAATCACTGACAGCTGCCAATAACATTATCAAACAACTCAAGCTGACCCGAACTTTAGAATGTTTGCTTCAACTCTGAAAAGGTTTCTTTGAAAGGATGAAAAGCGTTACACCAGAAGCAGAAGTCAGACAGCTATCAAAGGCTGTGCTCACCTTTCAAACCCCTGCCTATGATGTTTTCTCCATTCTCTTGCTTTTAATTCAACAGGAGTCTCTTTCTGTTTGACTGAGGATAACTTATTCCTTCCAGCCTGAAACTATGTGTATGTCTTTCTCTCTCTGAATCTCAATTTTCTGGCTTGCTGAGAGAAGTCTTAGCGTCTAATAGTTTGTAAAGATCAGCAAATAAAAACCTGGCATACGATGTGTGCTCATAAATCAAGGTGACAATGTTTTACACTCAGTCATGAGATATTCAAGTTGACTTTGAACATGGGCTTCTTATTGACAGAATGAATAATATCCAGAAGAACAAGGTAATCACGCAATAATCAATTTCAACTTTCACAATACACCTTAGTATCTCATAACAAGTTAAAATTAATATTTATTAGTTCCCCATGTTTCTTGGCAGGGTCTCCTCGAACTTGCTTTAATATTTATTAATTTTATATTAATTTGACTTTAGTATTTGTTACCTTTATTAATGAGCTTGATTTAGGCAGCAAAATGAGAAACAAAAATTCATTAAAATATAATCCTGTCTCGCAGGTATGAATTAACATACAAACCAGCTACTTCACCTGTGCAGGGGCCTCCATTGACCTCAGGGCCCTGTATTGTCTCAGACACTGTGCACGTACAGTTAAATTCATGTAAATTAAAATTATGCTATGTCTTTAAAAAAAGAGGGTTTTAAAATGGGGTTTTGTGATATGAAGCAGCAATTGAACGAAGGCAGAATGGAGGGCAGATAACGATCAGCAGAAAAGTGTTTTTAGGCCGCTGCACAAATATCTTTTATTATCAAACTTTGGCCCATGAGATACAAGTAATCATAATGCTGAAGGAAAGGCCTCCTTCCCAGCTGAGGTGTGCGTCAACAACAACTGTGCTAGTCCACCAGGATATCTATCTCCAACTCTGATCTGTAATATTACAGGGATAACCCAGGGATTCAGTGATCCAGTGTTACAGACAAAGCCAATATAGTGGTGACGTGAGAAATGTACTGATGTACTGTACAGTTCAAACATTTCAAAAGTAAAAAAAACTAAAAAAAAAAAATTATATTATAAATATATATATTATTATTATTATTATATTATTCAGACAGTGATATCACGTAGGGGATATAGGGAGTATAGATCCTAATCAAAAAATCACATTGTCATAAGACAGTAGTAATAACATGTGCATATAGAGACAGATCAGTGAAGGCACATCTCTGTATTGTTCAGGCATCACAACAATAGAAAGCGAGAGCAAATCTGTTTAAAATCACTGTTGGCAAGGCAGGGCTTGGCCCTGAGAGGCATAATGATGGAGAGGGAAATCTTCATCAGGCGCTGAAATACAAGTCAGAAGAAGATCTGTGTCTCAGTGGTTGTCAGGTAGATAGGGCTAACACTTCCACTCAAATCCAGAATTAGCTGCTTAGTTTGTTGATGATGATGGAGCAAATATGGCTGGCAGGTATTCAGGAGCGCAAGCCATCATTAAAAAGGAACAACCTCTTGCCCCATACATCCACTCTAAATCTCATTACGCAGCATGCTTGCACCGCCTCACGTGTTATCCACAGTGCTTTGCAGTGGGTTCATGAGCTAGGCATTTTGTTGAATCTCTTTGTTCAAGGTAGTTGCCAAATCTGTTCAAGTGTCCTTTCAAACCATAAGGCCCCTTTGTCCTACAAGATGGACAGTTCGCTCCACTGCTATCCATGCTGAATCAGTATGAGTCTGTAACGCTTGCTCTGAATGAAATGGCATTTGGCAGCCCAGACACGGCCAACAGGGCAAATGGACTACATGACAGATTCCAGCAGGGTAATGTAGTTTTTGGTCTTGCTTGCTTAGAGGATAGAGAAGATTTAGAGAATCTCAACACATCTCCCCAAAGTCGAACACAGACCATTGAAGGTATGCTTTCTGCTGTTGCCTATGTGAGGGACGCTGTTAAAATAAATTCAGAGAGGTTTCACATTGTCTACACCAGAGGATCAGAAATGTGAAATCTTTGATCTCTATCCGATTGCACTGCCCTGCACTTGTGAACCTCCTAAACATCTAACTGGTCAGGCTTGTGCACATGTGCATTCAGATCCGTCTGAATATTACAAAATGGAGTATTACAAAGTGCTTGATTTTGTTCATTTAAGAGAATGTTTTGATGCTAAGGAATCTGGAAAACAACCTGTTAACAGGGGTTGTCGATAATGTGGTACAAATGTACCCAGAACTGGACACACAATTGGCAATGTTCAGATCAAAGTATGATATGGAGTCCAGCAATGAAGCAGCAAGCATCCTTCGTCCATAGTTTTTTTAATCAAGTGGAAACACTTGTCAGACTGCTTCTTGTCACTCCCATGTCCTCAGCAGAAACTGAGAGAAGTTCAGAAGACGAAAAACATGGCTTTATAGTACCATGACACAAACGCAGCTGAGAACGGTTTATCATCATGTCGCGCCGTTCCAGGCTCATGTGGAAACACAACTGAAACCGTACCTGACAGTTCTTAGAACCGTTTGGCCCGATAGTAGAAAAGCGCTTATTGTAAATATAATAAAATATCTTTATTTCATAAATACAAAGTATAGATTTCTACAGTCTTTTTTAATTTTGAGTATGATTTAACAAAAATAGGTTCCTGTAAGCTATCCTGTCATGTTCTCCAAATTGCTGTAAAATGCCAATTGATATTCTACTTAAAATGTATTATATGAACATCACCTTTAGGTCACATGTCCATACAGCTTTGCCGCTGCATACACGTTCCTTGACATCTCTGTTAACCACAGTTCATAAATTGAAGAGTGTGGTGCAGACAGGGATCTGGCAAGGGTCTTCATTCACTAAACTGAGACATTGATGATTCAGAGTTCCAGTAACATGATTACCTGAATCATGATGACATTTCCGGAAGTGATCTCTGGCTGAATTAGGAATAACCTTCCAGCTTTTATTATTATTTTTTACTTGTACTAATCCTGTCATAAAAAAGGTACAAAGGCTGTCATCTTTCAAATAAGTTCCCTTGTACTTTTGAGTTAGTACTAATATACCATTGGGTTACTAATATGCACACGATAGAGGTAAATATGGTACAAAAGTCTACAAGTTGGACTCCCTAACAAATTTTAGGGAGCATTACGTTTTAATGGGACAGGCCATGTTGTGATTTGATGGTTATTATGAATGATCAATGCATAGATTGAACATTGGTGTGTTTTATCATATTGCAGTAAGTCACACAAGGCAATGATTTTACCTCAGATTGTGTTTAAGAACATCCCTAGCAATGGTAAAATCATTGTAACACACTGCCTCGAGTGGCTGATTGCTTTAATCTAATAACCTGATGGCACTACGGCTGCCGCAGTCGCTCTATTCACAGGTAGTTTTCAGAAGGCAACGTGGCAGGACAGCACGGTTAATGTCTCCTGTTCATTTTTCTTCGTAATAGAACTGTCAGTGGGAGCCACGTGGCAAAAAGGACGTGCTCTGGCTCAATAGGAACAGAGTTTCTGCACGTCGTGGGGGAAAAACGAGACGCCCGCTGGTTGGGGGGAAATGAAATTCACACCGCCTGCCTAGCACCCTGGCGATTCATCACCTCTAAACTGTTCCGCTGCGGCTGGTGTGGAATAATTCACCGATGGGCGACAGGTCAGGCCACGACGGGAATGATCGCACCTGCCCTCTGCTCCTGAAGTGCGTCAAACGCCAGAGAGACACACTGCCGGGTGTGCCCTGTCTGGAGTGATGGGATACTCCACTTAACCCTATTAGCGCTAAAGACCCCTGACCCCAGTGAAGGAGAAATTAGCTAGAGCCCCAAAATGAGACTCATAACTTAACTAGTTTTTTTACGCATAGAACTTGGTAGCCTAAATATGGCGCCTGTGGGGGGAAAGAAATACATTTGCAATTTTATAATTTCTTGCACTTTTATTAAAACAGTTTTTTTGTTTTGTTTTGTTTTGTATTTATCAAAAAACCCAAAAACTAAATACTAAACCCCCAAAAAACTACTATACGTAGCCAACACATGTTACCGAGAGTGTCTTGACGGCGCTAGTTCTTTTCACGCTCAATTTTTCAAGTTTGTATGTCGCTTTTGAACGCCTGCTGGACGGGTTACATTCAAGTTAAAACAAGTTGATATGGATATTATATTGTTTGGGTTGTACAAGGGAAACAGAAAGCTTTTAAACCTGATGTTAGTATTAAATTGCATTCTGCCTTCGCATGTTCGAGGTGAAATCCGAGGAGTTTTGGAAAAGCTTTAGTGAATAATATAATTACTATGAAAATTCAAACCTTCCTTCAGGAAAATGTCTTATCAAATTCATAATACATTTTCTTACACTTCTCAGCATGTTTTATTACCTGCTCCATGGGTTGTATAACACGCTGGGCAATGGGTAATGTTCTGTGCCCTTTCTGTTGTGTGATTTACTCAGTTTTCTACCACTAATTTAATCCCTGAAAGTAATAGCCAGGGGCGCCGTATGGGGGGTAAAATACAAACAAACTTTGTCTGACGATGTCCATTTTATGAAATATCAAGTGGTACGACCAAGAAATTACCAACCATTCAAAAATTGAAAAAAATAACGGCTTTTTTTAACGTCTGAATTACCACATTTGGATATCATGTGGTGTAACCTCAAAACTTCAATAGATATTTTGTTATTTCTAGAAGTATTTTTTTTTAAATCACACATTTTATAGCGACCTTTTATATTGATTTTGTTTTGTTTAGTTGGCCAATTGTGTGCTTGTAAATTCTGACTGATTTTTAAAATATCATGTGGTGTCAACACTGCAGAGTTTTTGGCAGTTTTTTTGCTTTTTTATATTCAGTTGACAAAATACTTTAGAATGGGTAACACTTGTTAACTTTTCTCTTAATAATTTCTTAATTTGCTACTTCTTAATAGTTAGTTACTGGGTTAGGGATGTAGAATGAGGCATTAATATGTGCTTAATTAGCACTAATCAATGTCTGATAATCTAATAGTATGCATTTTTTATATGAAACTAATTGGTGTAACCATAGTGTTACCATACCTTTAGTATAATTTGGCAAATTTTGTGATTTAATTTTGTAAACTAATTTTGCATGTCATTTTAATTTGGTAATTATCACTCACAGTCATTTATTATTGATGTATTGACAGCCATTTAAATTTATTTTAACAGATTCCACTGCCAAGCAAGGTAAAATAAATGCTTGCAATAGGCAAGAGGTTAATTCTGACCCTGCTGTCAACCACAACCTCCAGATGTCATTTTCTGCCGTAAAAAAGATGTTCATGCTGTCATCTCAGAACCTGAGCCAGGCATCTCCTGCTACTCTAAATTGACCCTTTGCAAAGACCTGCCCCCCTTAGTTACTGTTGCTGCGGCCGACAAACCATGGAATTTTCATGCCTCACTTCATGTTCTCATGCAGTGAAAAATACATCACAGAGAAAAGAGGACACGTGCAGACATTCAGGACTGAGCAGGTCACTTTTAGTATGAAACAGCCAAGATTGGCAAAAGTCCGGAAATAACAGGCTAAAAAAACTGCCTACAGTCATTGCAATATGCTGCACTTTTCACGCCTCTCTTTAATTAGATTTGTAATGATATTAGGTCTTTGCGTCATTTGGAGCGACCACTCATCATGTGGTGCAACCAATAATAGCATTGACTGTATTAATAAAAAAAATTATATGCTTACTTTCTATGTTTAAAATATGCATCGCTGGTAATCAGTTTTATGAAATTTAATGCAAAAAATCTACATTTATTACTACATTCTATTCTGGAATTAATTCCAAAGTAAAAGCTTGTGTTTATATAATATATGTACGTGCTCTATGTGTATTCGTTATACACACATATATTTAAGAAAATTGTTGTTATATAAAATATATAAAATAGGTATATTTGCATGCTGATTAATATTTTTTTATGTATGTGTGTTAATTTCTATACACATAATATACAGTTTTAATGAATAATTTATAGTAATATGTGCAATATTGTAGTAGGTTAAATCTGTTAATCCTAAGAGCCGTGTCGTAAGTGAGTGTTCATTGTAAATTTAAGTTTCATATCTACACTACACACAGCACCCTTGGTTTGTCTGTTCAGCCTCTTGTCTTGATGAATTCTCTCTCTCACACACATACACGCTCACACATCAATCAGCTGCCCCAACTATCACGTCTCAATCTCAGACAGACCGCGCTCTGGAACCTGATCAATCAGTCCCCCTCTGTGGGCAACGGGCGCCCGCGACAAGACAAGGTCTCGGCTGTCCCTCGAGGTGCCTGTCTGAAACCTGTCACACATAAATAATGACAGGAACATCATTAGAGGCCTTATTTATAAGGACCCTGCTGGATAAATCCTCTTTATCGTGCTCTCTTTTTATCCTCCATTAAACTTTATGCACAAGCCCCCGTGGACGAGAACGAAATACTGAGGTTCATTCAAGTGAAGGAGAGACTATAGACTGAAGGTGGTTAAAGAGCGGTGCTTTGGCCTAAGGCCCAAAATATACTCTATCCAAGTACGTGAACGCAATCGTTTCTAGCCACGCAAGCACGATTTCATGCGTTGTTGGACTGTGTCAGACCGCAATTTATAACGCATACCAAATATGCACAATGTTCCCTGCGTTGCTGCAAGGGCCAATATAACGGACATTAGTGTAAACAGTTTCCCTCTGCAGTCAGGTTTCTCTTTCAGGTCACTTACTGACATGGCAGAGCAACACTTGCTGAGAAAGTTAGTTAAAGTCGATAAGTTAATATCTCGACATCAATTTAGCTTTAATTCGTTTTGAAGTAGCTCTGTGTTTACATTGTCGCAAAGCGATTATTGCGTGCGTTTGTGTGCTTGAAATATGTTAGGCTTTAGTCATAAATTCTAAAACTGAAAAAACCCAATTCCTAAATTTATCTGCAGCTCCATTAGCATATTCAAATGCATATTCATATTTTTCCATTTCATATTCATAGCAGCATACTTATTCTAATGGAGGTTAATGTAATCCAGAGAGGCACTTAAAGGCGTATCACATGACTGAGTCTGCTAGTCCTCTAGTCCTTCACACTCCGGAATCGCAGTCTGCTGCTGATGTTATCTCTAATAATTGTATTGTTCTCGCTGCGCTTATTATCACATTAATAATATTTGGCAAGTCTTCAAAGGGCATTCAGATACACTCCTAACTGTGGTTAATCTAATTCTGTGTTTGCCACAACAAAACCTAGTCCTGGGGCAAATGATTCAGTTATTAAATATATATATATTACGTGCATGAGAGGTTAGAACAATGACTTTTGAAGCTTGGGGAGCTGTTTATAGCCAACTAGACTTTATAGCAGTATGATTTCATTTAATCTTCAACTTTTACATCAGCTTCTTTCAATCAACATCATTCCATCATTGAAACTAAACGGAGACATGAAAGCTGCTTTCAGCAGTGATAGATTTAGCATGATACGACTTAATTATTTGGGTTTATCAGTTGCATTTATGTCTCTAGTGTTAATAAATTAATGCCAGGACCAGAAAAATAAAACTCCAGTCCTCAGAGGTAAAGAAGTAGAGAGATAAAATGCAGAAAATGACTGCCAAAGGGAACAGACAGTCGGTTTGAATTTTTTGGTTTGTTATTTGATGAATTTTAACCTTTTAAACTCAATTACCGTGTTGACCGTTTCTCTGGTGCTATTAATAAAATTATTATCCAGAGTAAACATAAGGCTGAAATTTTATGAAGGAAAAACTGTACTGTTATTCAGGAATATTATAATTTTTTTTCCAAGTATGGAACAAACTTATATAAAAAAAAGCCTCCTTAAAGGTTAACTGTGTAATTTATGCGCTGCCAACTAATGATTGTTTTTCAGTAGCATAGTGTTTACAATTCTCTAGGAAATCAACCAACCAGTGGTGTATTAAAGTTCTCCGTGCTGTATATGTATTGAGGAAGAATAAATCAGCTTCATGTGCCATGTGAAGAGAGCCAAGAATCATCAGTATCACTCCATGTGTTGACCTCATCCTCAAACTCAGCACAGATCTGTCTTAATAATCCCAGAGCACTGAAATATGTCCACAGAGACGTTTCAATTATTCTGAATTAGACTGGAACCCTTCATTAATGTTTAAATTCAATGCAATGAGAAGTACTGTGAAAATTGAGACAAAATTGTGTTAGCATTGAACCTTGGTAATTAGAGATAAAATAAAAGGATTCTGTAAAGGTAGGATGAATAGAACTTCGGTTTAAGACTAAAGTTAATTTGCGTATGCTCTTGCAACCTTAGTAAATCGATGCATTTGACCTTTTTATTTCCTGTAATGGAAAATAAATTCGTTTTGAGCTGGCAAAGTGTCTGAACGATGGCAGCAAGTCAGAGTTTATTTAGCAGATGCATCATACAGCATGATGCAGCAATAATTGCTGGCACACAACAACAAAAAACAGAGATAACTTTCACACGCAAAGTTTAAAAGCACGCTGTTAGTGACAAGCTGTAGTATGCTTCCATTATTTTTCCTACTGTTTCCACATTTCTGCTTCATGTGGGGACTAAAAAGTACCTCGTGTCAGGCAACTTTTTTTCCTGTCTTTTTTGTCTGAGGCGAAATGATAAGTCATTATATTGGCCATAAACGTATATTCCTAGAAGATTAAACAAATTCATTCATCTTTGCCACAGCTTTGATGAATAATTGTGTCTCATTATGGAAAATGGTGACAATAATATGCATACTGCTGTGTGGCATGAGAGATGAAAGCAAAAACATTTCAAGAGTGATTTTGTTTGGCTTTTCTAGCATCTTGTCACCCGTAATTAGAAAATGGTTATACAGATGTGTTTGTGGGCGATTCGAAATCTCGGTAAAGGTTGGAGAGGGAAGAGACGTATCCTCTGCACATCTCACTAATTAGAAACAGCTTGTCCCCAGTTGATTGAGTAAGAGAAAGAAAAGAAAAGGAAAGTGTTTCTTTATGTGGAAGATTCTTTGAAACCATGGTGAGAAATCAAAGGTTGACCTTCTCTGTCTGTTCAGTGCCGTTGCTGTAGAACTCCTGTGGCGAGTGGAACTCAATGCACCGTGGTGGGAATCAATATGACGGAAAGGTGGGATAACTTTAGTTCCTCCTCACTGGATCTGTGTGCATTTTCCTCTTCAGAATAGCTGTCTTTTATGTTTTGATTTCTAATGTCAGTAGGTGATGTAGCTAATTTAAATTTTATTACTCAGTGGTGTTCTCGCTTATGTCACTTTTTTGAATCAATTTAGTTTCTTTTAAAAATTAGTTTTAAATGGTGCATAATATACTGTAAATCAAATTATGTTAAATTTACGGTGAGAAAAATGGCAGCTGTGGTTGCCAGAATGTTTTTTTTTTTTTTTTTTTTTTTCTCAGTTTGAAGTTCAATTTACAGTTAAATACCGTAATTTAATTACTTGATATTATGCTAATATACCAACCTATTAAAGTTCTGTAATCTGTTTGTATCTGTGTGTAAGGAATACACTGACAACCACCAAATGCAGGTCAGTTGACTTGACTTGACTTGATGAGAAAGTAATAAACCAAAGCCCATCACAAGCAGCTTTTAAATTGAACATATATAAATCAACGTCATTCACACAAGCCCTAAACACCATCATGGTAAGATTCATTGAACTGAATTAAACATTAGATGTAACATAAAACCCTAATAAACATAACTAATAAGAAAAACATAGTGATTTACAAAAAACAGATCAAATTCAGACAAAATTTGAAATACAGGGCAGGGAATTCTGGGAACGTCAATTTACGTTTTTACTGTAGCATTTTCTTGGCATGTTTTCTGTTAAAATCACAGGCTTTTTTAACAGTGTATGTATTAGTTTAAATAAACGTGTATGATAATTTTATAAGGTTATTTTATTGTGTATGATTTTATCAACTATTAATCAACCCATCTCTCTATATTAGCAAAGACTACTGAAAAATGTACATCGGCTAGCCATTAGCCCTCTCTGTCCTGTGTGATTTTGGTGCATCTGTGCCTATCTGTTAACCACATTTCAGCTCTCCCATATCCTATTTGGCTGGTGATTTCCCTGAGAAGAGATATGATTTCATTACCTCCCCATTTACTTCTAGAATGGCCTTCGTTTAGAGACGTGATGACATATTATCCTTGGAGGTAATGCTTCCTCTGGGGGTTTTTATGTACTTTCTTCTCAGAAAGTACTTGGCTAAGTCATTGTGACCCAAAAGAAATTGTGTTTTCCCTTTTGCTAATATATCCCTGATTGTGGCGCAAATCTGCGGACGTTCTCATGGGTTTGTAGAAGTGTATGTGGTAAAATAACTACCGGTACAAAATATGTAAAGACCCTTTATGAACTGCGAAATGTTCCAAATTATAGAATTATTCAGTTTTCACTGTCTAAAACACAAGAACAGGTTCTTCAGGTTTTGTTGTTTTAAGCAAACTGAGTGAATGTCAGTAAGAGCAAACCGCACCTGAAATAAAACTGCCCTCGTAAAACTCTCTCATAGAATTTGTAATCATTGTCCGCCCACCCTGACAAGCAAGGTTCCTTTTGAGTAATTGAAAAATGTTCAGATGATTAAAGTAATATTCTGCTAAGGACCCTTTTCATTATTTTCAGTGCGCTTTTAAAATTACATTTATCGATTCCTGACTAATGGCTGAGAATACACACAGGGCTTTACCCTTAGTTCATTAATGAACTGAATTGTTTGCAAATATTGATTTTAATACACAGATCTCTAGTGATGAAATGGTTTCTGTTTTTCCTCCCAAGCGAATGTACAGCCAACTTCATTTTCCAGGCAGGTGCGCGGTGGGATTTGAAGAAGTTATTCAATTGCGGTGTTGGAGTCCCTAACAGCTTTCTCTACACTACACAACTTAAGATCTGCGTAACACTGCTTTTCATTTATTCATTCAATTTAGTTGTTTTTGCTAAAAGCATAATTTTTACAGTACAGTAAAGACACCCCAAAATGAAAATGTTGTGTTCACTTACCCCAGTGTCGTTCCAAACCCTTAAAAGCTTTGTTTGTCTTTGAACCACAATTCAGTAGATTTTTGATAAAATCTGGGAGGCTTGTGACTGTCCCATTGACTGCCAAACAATTTGCACTGTGAAGGTCAAGAAAACTATGAAAGAGATTGTTTGAATGCTGCCGTCAGCGGTTCAACCGGAACATTATGATGCTATGAGAATACTTTTTGTATGAAATAACGACTTTATTCAACGATTCAGCAACATAGCGCCATTTTGGACAGCATTTGAACGTTTAGAATGACATGGGGTAAGTTATTAATGACAAACCTTTGGAGTAACCCTTTAAAGGGTTGTGAAACCTCACTGTTTCATCCTCTGGCCTGAACGTTGTTCACTGGGGGTAAGGTGTGGGGGTAGAGAGTAAAAAGGCAGAGACTGCATAAAAGGGGAATTACATAAAGTGAAATACTGCTCATTTGAACAGCAAAAATAGGTTTAAGGCGTCAAAGAACCACAATAGCGTTGGACAGCTAATGGTTTTATATGCTATCGTGTTGCATGGTACTCTGACGTTTTACACCGAAAATATACATGTTTTATATTAAAATATAAAAACACACTTGTATTAAAGTAGAAATTGGCGATACATACATATGGAATGAAATAGCATGCACTTTGAGTATAAGCAATTAAACATAAACGGTTAGTTTATGTACAGTTTTTTATTATAGCATTTCAATTCATTTTCACATTATTTTTATAGTGTGGTAAACATGCATTTCCAATGAAGTCCATGTAAAGGACGTGAGCAGCACAAGCTAAATTAGGTATATATATGTTTTGAATTTATTTTAGGTGGAAAATATTGCAAAAACAGTTAGTGAATAAGGTTTTTAGCCCATGTATAAGAGAAAGCAAAATTGCACGGACAATTTTTAATTGTTTTCTTTCATCTTTAAACCAATTATTCAGTCCCATGATTTTTCTGAGTCAGTGGTGGGACACCTTGTTTGCAGCGGCAGGTTAAAAAGAAGGTATTTAGGGGAAATTTTATACTTTTATTAAAGTTGAATCATCAAAGACAAAATGACCAACCAAACAAGAAGGCTTGATGCTGCTTTTAGAACATGTTGTGTAACTTTTGACCAATTTATTACAGCTGATACTTTGTTGTTGTAATAATCGTTTGTATTCATAAGAACTTTGCCAGCAATTGGCCAGTGTGAGTACTTTTGTGTTTTCCTGAGTATATTGTGTGAATGGGCCACAGGTCTTATTTTCTTGTCAGAATTGTGTTTACACCATCACCCGTTTACTTCCTAGCAGGAGGCAAATCAGTCGAGCTGAATTCACAGATAAGACGGCACTGTCATATAAACAGTGTTACATGAAAAGGTTCCATAAATCATGCGTGACATTTCAATCTCTCCTCTCTTGTCACTTCAGCAGGTGACATTTCTGATGAGATGGAAAAACACTGACATGCACCGTGTGGTTAAAGGGATTAGCTTTGTCTCTGATTCAGAATATCTCGCTCTTTCCATTTACCACTGTGGATGAACTAAAAACTAAATCGAAATTAAAAACACCCTTCACCATCAATCTGTTGATGGATAGCAGATGTTTTGTGCGCCGCAATATGAGGCGGTTTCATTATGATTGAAAGAGGAGATAGTTCAATCAAACTAAAGTGTGTCAGACTGGCTGTTTTTGCATACAGACTGTTTAAAGATTTAATTAGCCATGGCCAAAATAATCACTTTTCCCCCTGCGGTGCTGTATGCTGGTCGTTACGTCTCAGCGCAATCTAACTGTCAAGCATCTACCAGTTTATTTTTGTAAAGTAACATGACACATTTCTAAAGTCGATTTTTAAATTATATTTTAAATGATTAACAAGATGCAGCGGTCAGCGTTCTGTAAATCATCCAAACTTTACACAAAATTCAATTTACTAAAGCCAAGTTTATTGAAACAGCTTGGCTTTATTGACTTTATTTTTGATCAGTTTGACCTGTTCTGCAGCTTTAGTGTTACGCACTTGGAGTTAAAGAGTAACTACTTGTCCTGAATTTTAATGCAGAGTGAAGTCAAACGTTGTTTGGAAATATGGGCTAGCTGGTTGCTAAGTCATTTCTTAGTTGATAGACCTCAGAGGGATTGAAATCGTGACTGCTAATAGAAATCTGTGAATGTTTGGGGCATTTTTGCTTTTCAGCTACTTTATAACTACAAAATATACTGAATAAATACACTGTATATAATATACTGAATCAGAACAGACTGGAAGACTGAAAAGTTTGTAGCTTAAACTCTTTAGTTATGTACTTTTTGACGTAATAAAAATGTAAAATACTGTAAAATAAATGTACACTTTTCAGATAATGACTATAAATTGCACAAACTGAAGTAACAAGTTGTGTATTCAGAAATTTTGTTTTTATTCCCTATGAATATGTCTTAGTGGCCTTTGGAGAAGCTATTCCAATACCACATAAGTCTCAGCCAATCTGACAAAACAAATTTAAAAGTCATTTTGGATGAATGATGGCCCTTAGACGCTCATTTAGATGCCGTTCATGTTCAGGTTGCCACATACCTCCACAATGAGTAATTGTTGGTTGCTTCTGTCCTTCATTTTAGCAGATGAAAATGTCTGCCAGGTACGTATCAGTGGGACATTTTCACACTGATCATGCTGTGCTGTGCAGTAATTCATATTCAGAGGCCGGGAATCGCCTTTAACTGTGAATATGAAGCCCCTTTAGGAGGCACGACTTGTATTGTAGTGTTGTGTTATGAATACTGACACAGTTAAGAAGTGAACTTTGCAATGTAATGCCATAATGTGCCACGTTGTTTAGTTTGGCATTATATTCTTTCAGAGGATCCAAACAAGTGCAAAACAGATGCTGGCTTTTAGCCGAGTTGTGATGAATTTACTTAGCCTTACTTTGCTCCAGACTTGTCAATTATCATACCTAAGTTATGATAACAGTGAAAAATAATCCATTTGACATATCTCAAGTCTTGTGAAAATAACCGTAATTTACATTAATATGCACTGAGCTTTAAAATTAAGCATGGCATCTTTTGAAGCATCACATCAAACATCATTGGCTGTATTGCATTATATCATCTGACAAACCATTTACCCATATTTGATTTGAGAGGTGCAGCCGAAGGGAAATGTTTTCAGTGAATCATTTTGGTCTTAAATTTCAGGCTTTTGAATGTCAGTATAGACTCCTTTTAATGTTTGGTGTGATAGATGCTGCTGGTAATGGCGGTATGGTTATGACTATGACAATATAGGAATGTTGGATCTTACAGATCTGGCATTGTTGGTAGGATCTAACTGGGCTGATTTTTCTCCTTTGGATTGAATCTATTTGCGTTTCTTTGGAACAAAAATGACCGCAGTTTTGGACTATTCCTTTATGGAAAAGAACAGGCCCTGCAATATACCATTAAGCAATGCATTAAAAAGGACAGAAAATTGTGTTCACTAGGTGATTTCCGTAGTCATTTAGGTTTATTTTACAGCACTGGAATAGAAAATTGAAACACAAATGAACACTGGTGAATATTATTAGAGATAACTAAACCGAACAGGCTCCTTTGATAAAGCTTGATTGCTCCAAACTACCTATCTGCCCTCTATTCTCAGATTATTGACTGTATTAGTAGCCATTTATTGTTCCACAGGGCTAGTGTGCTTTCCTTATCTAATATATCAGCCCTCTGCTGTAGAAACGCAATGTGAAAAAGTCAGAGTGCGACTACATTATCTGTTTTGGGTTTGTAATAGTTATAATATACATTGAAGATATCTAAGGTGGAAATTCTGTGTCATCATTTTTCTAAACTGTTATCTTCTGCAGACCGTATATGCAGCATCTCCTCATTTTGTACGTCCTTGTTCTTGTTCCTTCTTTTTCGTTCTTTTGGTTTGAATGCAGTTTGGTTTGTGAATGTTTCAGACTGGCCTTGAGTGACTTTTCCTCAGTCCGTTTTATGAGTGATCGCGAATTAGCATCTGCTTAACACCATAAAACCACTTTAAACCGCCGGATCAATTAAAACGAATCAGATAATTTAATTCATTAGGTTGTAACATCAAAGTGGATGGCCGTCCTCACTTCCCTTGAGAATTAGAAATGTGCAGCGCGTGCCATAAAAAGAGGAAAACGTTTTGATTAGACTCACATACTGCAGATAAATTGACTTATTGAACATTTTCTACTGGACGTTTGCCAAGGGAAGCGTAGATTTCTGTCCTTCATTTGTCAGTGAAGGCTAATTCGAGGAATTGGCTAAAGCCCGTCTTTCTTTTCTATTTGAATAAAATAAATGCAAGGCGATCAACTCCTCCATTCAGGGATTGCTCTGTGTCCTTGGAGCATTTACATAGGTTGTTTGTCTTTCACATGAAAAGCAGGAGAGAGTGGGCGTTTATCTGCTTTGAATCCCACCTGATTCTATCCCCTTCGTTCTCTCCTTTTATCCGAACATCCTTTGCCTCTCTATCATGCCGAGCATTAATCCTTGAGGAACACCAACAGTTTCTGTTATCAATTATTAATCCATTTCCATGGCAATCAAATGCAAGGAAGAGAAGCCATTCATTGGTCATTAAAAGATTATTCCAACATAGCAGCACATTCATGTGTTTTAGGATTACACTTTTTTTATGCTATTACATATATAGGTTGAAACTGTGATCTGATTTCAAAGAATGTGACTCCATGTGCATCATGTTGCAGGGAGGATATGTTAATATATATTATATATATAAATGATTCTCGTATTCATACATCATTGCATTTTTTTTGGAACAGCCTTTCTGCTTCAATAAATAAATAGATATTGCTATAGTACGTGACCGAAACAAAAAAGGTACAACTTTTTTATACTTGTGCTATGTAAAAACCATAGTTCGTGTATTTTAATATTGAACTATGATAATAATACCCTCTGGCAACGTTGCTGTACCATAGTACTGCTTCAGAGGGTCCAAAAAAATCCATGATATTAAGAGTTACCATGCATGTTAATATTTACTGTACAGTGTAGTTCAAAGAATAACACGTCAACCAAAGATTATTTCGATATGCATTTTCCATCCAGTTACTTCAATTTCGCAAATGCACAAAGAATACAAAAGTACATTTAGCACTGTTTAAATATTTAAAAATATAAAACCGCTATAATATAACTGTCACATACAGTCTCCTTGCCTTTGAGCAGCATTTCTGCAGTTGTATGCATTGACCGTGTCTTTCCAGACTGTTCCGTTGTATCCTCGGAGCCTGCGTACAGACATAACACTACACCCTGCTGCGCTGGTGTTTATCTGTGATGCGTGTTCCCTCTCAGCCATCCGCCGGAAAAACAGACGGAATAAATGAGTCTTCTGCCGGGGGGCTGGAATACACAGGTAGAAGGAACTCCCAGCTGTTTCAGTTCAGCAGCAATTTTCATACTAATCCAGAAAAAAAGCCATGCAAAGAGCCGCTCCTGTGGTGCAATCTAATCACTGATATTGACGTGAAAGAAACAGGTTTAATAAAGAACAGATATCTTAGAGCTAGGTGGCGGCTGACGGATGTGGTATGTCAAATAGAGCCCACAGAGAAAATGTTTATAGAGCAAGTGAACATGGAGCAGGGACGTGTGAGAAAAATGAGAGTTGGGTTTATTTCGTGTTTCTCTGTGGATATGAATTTAAAAGAGAGGCGGCTTCGTGTGTTGGTAAGGATGTGGGGTTACTATATTTTAAGGCGTCTCTGTTACAGTGTAAGTAAATTAAAGGAATAGTTCACCCAAAAATCTTTCAAAGAAAGTTTGTAACCAGGCTGTTTTGGGTCACCATTGACTTCCATTGAGTTTTCCCATTATGGAAGTCAATGGTGGCCAAAAACAGCCTGGTTACAAACTTTCTTCAAAATATCTTTCTTTGTGTTCAGCAAAACAAAGAAATTCATACAGATTTGGAACTACTTGAGAATGAGTAAATGAAGATTTTTATTTTTGGCTGAACTGTTATTTAATTATACATGCGCTTACTATGTAGATAGGGTAAGGATTAGGGTTTGGCTTAGGGTTAATTACGCATAATTAATTGTTGTTATAGTAAGTACGTGTAAGGTGTACTGTAACAGAGACTGAATGGCTGTAGATTCATATGGCTAAATGAATGAAAAGCAAAAATAGAAATTTTTTTTCAGAAGCTTTCAGAAGCTTTTTTGTGTGAAAAAAAGACTAAATTCAAGCTCTCTCTCTCTCTCTCTCTCTCTCTCTCTCTCTCTCTCTCTCTATATATATATATATATATATATATATATATATATATATATATATATATATATATATATATAAGGAAATTTGAGGACTATGGATATATATATGTGAACAAGAATTGAAAAAATCTGTACCATGAAATGTAGACAAAAATGTGGCTTATTATTTCAAATCAAATCCCTTTTTTAGTACTTATGTTCATGTAGAAACTTCCAGAACGCTGGAGTGCATTCATGCTTGTCTTTGTCTGCATAACAAACACACAGTCTGGATCCCAGATTTAGCGCACTCATCCACTGGGGAATGTTCTAGATGGTTCCTCCAGTCATCTCATAACTAATTTAAACCCCCATTTATGAGAAATTATGTAATTTCTGTAGCGAATGCTCTCGATTTAGAGTGCAGGTTTTATATTTAAATGCTAACTAAGATCTGTACCCTACCTGAAACTGAGTGACAGATGCCTTGATTAATATCCCCCTGGCTTAGGCCTGATAAGAACCTGTGCGTCTTGCTATCTGCCTCTGCCAGACCTGAGACAATCCATCAGACGGTCTTAAGAGAGTGAAGCATTCAGGGTTTGGTAAGGGATGTAAAGACGCATTATCTCTAGCTAGCGGCTGCGCGCAGATAGAGGCTGTTGGTTGTGTGTGTGTGTGTGTGTGGTGAATTATAGCACCTGTAGACCGGATTGGTCCCAGTGTTATTAACCTGAGAGCGCTGAGGTAAAGGTGAGTAAATCGCTGTTCTATACCATGATAGCCCTCTAAAGCAGTTACTGACGAGTTAACGAAAACACCCACTGGCATGACACTGTTGCTGTCTCCCTAAATAGCATGTGAGATAAGATTTAGAGCATCCCAAATATATGTGGAAAATAGCACTTTCCCCACTGGATTCTGGAAGTGAGAAACTGTGCATGCCTTTCAGCTAACGTTAGCCTTAAAATTTGTGTGCAACAGAAAAGGTGGTCAAAGAATTTACAGCACATTTTAAATTAATATGAAATGTAAAAAAAAAATAATAATAGAATTTTGGGGCAATGGTTTTAGCTCGATCCTAATGTGCAGATGCAAGCTGTGATTGAAAAAAGGGAGCGTTCACTCACAAGCTGCATTTAATTAATCAAAATATAATAAAAACAGCAATATTGTGAAATATTATTACAATTAAAAAGAAGTGTTTTCTATTTGAAGATTTTTTTTATTCCTGCGATGAAAAGCTGAACATCAACAGTTGTGCTGCTTAATATTTTTATGGAATAAAAAAATGTTTGATAATTAAAAAGCAGTGTAAAACGTTTGTGCCATTATGAAATAGTGCATCCCTTCTAAAAACAAGTCGTTTATGTATTTCTGACATTACTAATAATAATTATAAACTTGCAGAAACTTCCAAATGTCAGTATACATTTACTTAGCAATGCAACAAATTTAACATCTACTAAGAGTGAAATATAATTAACATACGGCTTAGGTGAGTTTCTTTCTAGCTGGATGGCAATTTTTACACGTTTTGAGGGGGATTGTATATAGTCAAAAATGGTTTTCCGGCTCTTGCTAATGTTAGCGACACGAGCGATTCAAATCAAACAGTCTACTAAAGATTCGTGTTCCTGAAATTTACTCAGTTCACCCGTCCAAAGTTCTTTTTGGGCCCTGGATGCAGTGAATAGAAAAGGCAGGAAATGTCAGCTTGATTGTTGACTGCATTTGCATGTTGCGGGCAACTCTGTGAAGATCAATTCATTCTGAACCTGGCTGTCGTGAACAATCTGGCTTGGCTGATGTTTTGAATTGTTAATTATACAGTGTAGTCAGCTGTGCTGAATGAGGCACGGCGTTTGACGTGTATCTGGAGAGACGGGAGCGTAATTTATAGTAAATAACAGATGATTATTTACATGGAATTTATTGAATCATTTATGATATGAATGCTAACAGTTCTGAAAACGATTTTTTCTCTTCGCACGCAGAGTGCATAACACTTCAACCGGGTAAGGGTTTTATGCTTAAAGCTTTTTAAAGCCTCGTCAATCGAGAATTTGGAAAGCGAATTGCTTGAGAATTGTCATTGTCGTACTGTCATATTTTTTAAGGAAATGTAAGCAAACCATTCGCAATGATTCTAAGGTAGCGTAGGTGGTTACCAAGTAGGTGTTTTTAATTATCCATATACAAGCTCAATAGCTTGTCTTATCAGTGATCCATTTCCTTCAACTATGGAGGATGTACACAAATACTGTATAGTTTTCTTCTTTGCATCTGTCATCTGATTTTCTCTCGGCTTAGAAGTGACATACATCTGTGGCTTGTTACACTCCACCTCCTTTTATGTTCAGATGAGGTATATATTGAGGGTTTTTAATGTAACCTGATGTCAAAACAGCTACCAGAATGCAATGCAGCTGTCTGTTAGTCATCCAGACAACCACAGCGGAACATTCTGGAATATTCTGTTTCCATGTAGAAAACAGTGAAGGATATCGCTCGGGATAAATCTAAAGACAAATAATAATTAAATCATAAAAATTATATAGTTAAATAATATATATATATATATATATATATATATATATATATATATATATATATATATATAAAATAATTAAATAGTTAAATAATATATGAAAAAAATATTATAATCAAAATTGACACTAGACACTAGACAAAGATTGTTTAACCTCTGCCGGAAGACTTTTTTGGAAAATTTATTTTGGTGTTTGTTTCTACATTATCACAATCTTCCATGCTGCCTGCAGTTTCCTCATAAAACTGTAGGCATTTGGGAAACCCTGCCGTAGACAACAAATGTCTTACATTTCCCCTCGTAACACTGCCAGCACATGTTGCCAAGATCTAAGGCTCTTCAACATAATCTGTTTCATTCTGTCTGTCATATTCATTGTAATCATTTTGACATTGCCTTTCATTCGTTATAGCAGGAATTCTGGGTACTGACTCCTGCTTCCAGTGTCTAACTTTACACGGGTCTGGCGTTGGGCCTAGAAAGAAGACTGAGCCAAGAGACACACGCTCTGTTGCGTATCTTTCAAGCCACAGACATTCAAGGACAGATGAGAACTTCATTTGAGCACATACATTTACATTTTAAGTTTATGTGACTGTTCGTATATACATATATATATATATATATATATATATATATATATATATATATATATATATATGAGTATATATGAGTAGAAGAAGCAATTTTTTTTTTTTTTATGATTATGCTGATGTCGCTATACAAGCTTTATACCAAAACCACATTATAAGGCATCATAACTTCATTCTTGGCATGAAAATTAAATTTCTAAAGTCCAAGCGACAAGTTTCTTTTAGTTGAAGTGGCTCAGATTTACATTTTAGTCGAGGACTACACTAGTCTTAATATCTCAGTTTTACACTTGCCTAAATGTTGTGTAGATTCTTCAAAGATTCTTCCCAATCTTTGCTTTTTTCCTCCACCTTTTCGTACAGAATCTGACCATTTTTACTCTACAACATCTGTAGCCATTTATCAAATATTGACTTTTCACCAAACTTCTTCGCTTCTCCACTACTTACGTATAACATTCAGAGCTTAAAGTTAATGAGGTCGCCGTATTGCTTATTAGCATCAGTGGTGGCTTCATTAGCTGTGGTTAATAAGGTGTAAAGGGTTCACGCTGCTGGGCTGCAGCCAGCTGGCGCTTTAGCACTGCACTGACAGCGGATTGGCATGATGGGATTGCATGTCTAGAATGAGAGCATGATTTGGGGGTTAATGACACAGCGTCCTTGTTATTGTAGACAATGCAGACGCTGTTGCTGGAGGCTCGTGTCAATCTATTAGGCTTGTGCTATAGAAAGAGGCACAGGAACTTCAGACCAAGCTGAAGAGATATGAAACACTGACTAAGAGACCTGGTCAATGCAGTGGTCACCGGACTTGATCCCGGAGGGTCAGTGTCCATCAGAGTTTAGCTCCAACTTGCCTCAACACATACTCTGGAAGTGTCCACCTGTTTCGTGAAATAAAAATGGGCGCCCCATTTGTGGTATAGCTTCCGGTGTCATATGCATCTAGCTATTTTTAGTTCATTTTGCTGATATTAAAAATTAGTGTGTCCTATCATGCTGATGCATTATCGTAATTAAGTACTGCATTACTGTTGTACTACAAACAGTTTTAGCGTTTACTGCACCATATTTATCGTTATTTACCTATAGCTTCTAATGAACCAGAAGCCTCACTTATAGGCTTAAAATGTGGATACCTAGCCAGACCTTAATTAGTTCTTCAAGTGTGTTTAATTAAGTTTGAGGCTAAATTGTGCAGGACACAGGGCCGAGTCTGGTGACCCCTGTTCTAATGTATTTTTCATTTATTTATTTACCTATAAAATACACTACAGCTAAAATATTTCATATTGGTGAGATTATTTATTTATTTACTTTATTATTATTATGAAAAATTACAATTAAAAATAATTGTTTTCTATTCTGTATAGTCACATGATTCAGAAATGATTCCAATAAGCTAAATTTCTATTTAAGACAAAGAGTTGCAGCTTAATTTTTTGTGGTACTGACTGTGATACATTTTCAAAGATACTTTAATGAATAGAAACAGTGTATTTTTAAAAATGTATTCATTTTTGCAACAGTGTAGTTAAAATTAATTAAAAAAAAAAAAATAATATATATATATATATATATATATATATATATATATATATATATATATATATATATATAAAAAAAAATTTTATATATATATATATATATATATATAATTTAAAAGAATAATTTTAAAAATAGAAATATTTTTGTTACAAAAACCCATCAATCTGCTTTATAGGACATAATCCCTCAGATATATAATTTCAGATATCACTTTCCATTTATTTGTAACACTGGTTGGAAGGTTACATTGAGGGTATTGCATTGTGGGAAATAGTATTGGATACAGTGTGCTCTGTTTATATGTTGCACATTTTGGCCCAAATTAGTATGCTGTCCAGGTTTCCATGTAAGCAAAACATTTACATACTACATGCAATCTTAGTGAAGGGATTACATTCCTCCCTTTGTCTGGAACAACCCCACGAATACTATTTGTTTCCTGTGGTGCCCTTCAAGGGCGCAAAAATGTCATTTGGAATTCGCTGACATTGACAGAGTGTTTTCTGCCAGCGCTTCACAGCCAGAGCGAGTAGGTCTATAATACAAGACTGGCACACAAATATTTAGCATTTCAGCTGGTTTAAGATGTGAACTGTGATCTTCAGTCACGGTAGTTCTGAAGCAGTAAGTACTGAGGTTTCTAGATTGATAAGCTCTGCTTTGATCAACGTCCTTTTCTCTGGACGTAAATAAGTAATGCTGTTGCAGGATAATGGGTGGCCTCAGATAAATCCCTTTTTCACCTCCTTAATTATTAACATTGCATTATTTTTCACCATAGGGGTCAATACCTCTCTAATGACACCCAATAATTTCAGGCTGAATTACAGACTTAATCCTGTCCCTGCTGGCTTCATCCTTCAGCACACACACACACACACACACAATCATTTGGGATTCAGTTACGTTTATCCCATTTAGTTGCTCCATGCTATTCCTCTTAAGCAGTAGCTGCAGTCTTTTGAGTCTAGTTAATGTTTAAAAAGATTTTAATTTTTTGGACTTTTCCTTTTATTCTATGGCTGGATTAAAACACTGTATAATTGGAACCAAAAAAATTCAAAATTTTCAAGTCTGAGTCAGAATGTTTAATTTTTCAAGTTTCTCTGTTTCTGAGCCTGTCATGTATGTCTGAATTGAAATGTATTTTTGTTTACATTTTTTTGGTTAATATAATTCTTAAATATTCTTATAACCACAAGACTCCACATAAGTCTGTTTTTAAAACCTACTCGTTTCTTACTTTAATTATATTACCAAATCATCTATTTTCTTAGTTTTTAATAGTTTTTTACATGCATGACTTAGTCTAAATGAATATATATTTGTTATATAATACAATATAAATATAAATTTGTTGTTTATATATATATATATATACAGTATATATAAATAATTTTATCAAGACGTCCTGGTGTTAAACATGACTATGCAGTGATTTTCTATCATGTTGCACATGTTAAAGGTTAATTAAGCCATGTTCAGTTCTGAAATGACAAACACACTGAGGCTGATAAAACTCTCTAATGGTTTCTGTGAAGAATTGACTTCTTGTGATGTACACCTTTATTAACAATTCTTGAAATGGAAGAAATAATCGGTTCTGTTAACTACCGCAGATCTTGACATTTGACACAAATGTGTGTTATGGTGCCTGAATGATTACATTTGATTAATTTAGCACAACATTATCCGTATTCAGAAATGATTCAAACTGACTCTCTCGTCCTTCCCAATCAATTATCAATGTTTCACCTAATTGACTTATTTTTGAAATCAAGTTGCAGGAAACACTGATGTGATATCTGATGTGAATGTTTACTTACATGATATTATTATTATTATTATTTTAAACAATAGATTTTTTTTTTTGCATTAACTTACAAACTATAACAATACGTTATATTAAGGTAACCCAAAATATGTGTCATGTTAAACGTATTTGTATTGCAATAAAAATACAGGGCTATGAAATAACGTGGATAGAACAAGTCGGATTATTCGGTTTTCGCAGGTTTTGTTTGAAAAAACTCATCCCTAATTGAGACATTGAGCTAACTGGGGTCTTTTCAGGGGCAGATGCATGTGGTCTTTAATGAACACACACCCAGCTCGGATGCGGAGCTCAAATTAAAACCTGAGTAACTATGTCACCATGGTGGCATTTATGTGCATTCATCTCATGAATACAATCATTTGGAAATCATTTAAAGGTTGCTGAAGGCCTCTGTGGTGTCCAAGCCCACCTGACAGGGTTAGCAATGTTTCTTTTGTGCTCCCCTTCATTGTGTTTTTAATTAAGGACAGGTGTTGTTAATTATTCCTTATGATCATAGGTTGCCTAGGATGAAAAGAGGTCTCGCCCTCAACAAGCATTAATGAATGTATATTGTTGTCCTTTTGGCACATTGGCGCCAGCCACTCTTTTGTGCACGTGCACATGATGGTGCATGTATTTGTGCCTCAGATTCCCTCACACAGGCAAGTTTGGCACTGGACGACGAGCACCCGCTTTGCCAGCAGCCAGAGTCTCTTGGCACCATCACCTTTTCACGAAGCAAAGGAGCAAAATGAGCTTTCAGCTTCAGAAAAAGGCCCTTGTAGGCACACACATCATGTGCATCCAGTGGCGTATTCTTCATCCAAAAGCAGCATTTGAGCTCGTTTTGCATGCCGGGAAATTGTGCTAGTTAGTATTCTTAATTAGTATGTTTTGAGGTGTGTAATTTATTCCTTGCTAAAGCAGACATGTGTTCTGAACACAGCGGTCACATTCAGATGACTACGAGGAACAATAGAAGGTTCTGGATAGGGCTGAACTTCTTCAGAAGGGTGCCGCAGTGGTCACCAGAAAATGCCTCGGAGCTCTGTATTGACAAAAAAAAAAAGATATCCACGTATCCATCCTTTCCATTGTTACATTATTCAATCTATTTATCCATTGTTCTTTTTTTGTATCATCATCCATTTATCCACCCATTACTCTGTCATTCTATCCATCTATAATTGTTTTGTCATTCCATCCACATGCCTTCCATTCGTCTGTTCATTATTCTATTGTTCCATCTTTCAATTTATTATTATACCATTCTATCTGTTATTTTGTAGTTCCGTCCATACGTTATTCTAGCTTTTCAGCCATACATTATTCTGTCGTTTCATTTGCATATGAATTATTCTGTCGTTCCATCCATCCATCCATAGTTCTGTCTGTCTGTCCATCCATCTATTCATCAATTGTTTTGTCATTCCATCCATATGCCATCCATCCATCCATCCATCCATCCATTATTCTATTATTTCATCCTTCCATTCATTATTCTATCTTTCCTTCTATTATTCTAGTGTTTTATCTGTCTATCCATTATTCTATTGTTTTATCGTTCCATTCGACAATACATTATCCCATCATTCCATCCATCCATCCATCCATCCATCCATCCATCCATCCATTCATTATTCTATTGTTTCATCCTTCCATCCATTATTCTATTGTTTTATCGGTTCATTCGTCCATACAGTATTCTATCGTTTTATCCATCCATACATTATTGTTTCATTTGATCTTTTCTTCATTATTCTGTTGGTCTCCCGTTCCATCCATCCATACATTATTTAATTGTTCCATCCGTCCATGCATTATTCCATCTGTCTTTCTGTTCATCCATTCATCTATTCAGCCATTGGTCTATTATTCAGGTCTGGCCTATAGATGTTAGACCAAGTCTTTGTAAACCCTTCTGAAACTTAAGGTTTTGCCATGCCAGCATTTGCACATCAACAGCAAGACAAACATGACTCATTCTATGTAAAAAAATACAGTTATTAATTTAATTTACGAATGTTTTCTTCATTTATTTCTTTTTTAATTCTGTGGCAATGCCTTAGCACATAGCAGTGCACTAACAGCCGCTCTAAACATCTTAGTAAATGCATGCAAAATAATGTAAAAAAAAGTAAAGTGTAAAAATACCTCGCCTATCAATGCCTATAGCAAACACTCATAAATATTTTAGTAACCAAGAGTGCCCTGTAATGAATGCTCAGCTACTCTGAACACCTTAGTAACTGGCAATGTGGCAGGGGAAACACTAATATTTTTGCCTAAAAAATATGAAAATGTAGTTGTACATCTTTTGAATTAATAAAGCCACATTTACGAGTTTTCATCAGGCCACACTGATATTGGAGTATTTGTTTGCACTGAGTAATATAATACGTTGAAAATATCCCATATATTTGTGTTTACTGTGAGGGAACAGACTCATTTATCACCGAGAGCCAGTGTGCGTTTTTCTTTGGCGATGCTTCTCCAGCCAAATGGTGGCAATAAAAGAGAATTTTATTTGCATGAGGTGACAGCGCAGTGGAAGGCATCAGCTATTATCTGTTATCATAATAACACATTAAAACACCTCAAACTCCACTCTCGCAATTCTCCCTCAGCTTCTCAAAGTGCTGTCTTAGGGTTTTCCCGCTTTTGCAGTTCTCATCCTTCATTGAAGAGTTCAGATATGCAAACTGAGCCCAGGGGGAGGCTATCTGTGCTTGACAGAGGGGTTAAGATGGTTAAGACGTGGAGCTCGGTTAATTTCGGCACTCTTTCAGAAGGGGGAGTGTGTCGCACCGCTTTGGAAAACAGCTTTTGTGAGATTATCGTGTGTGCAAACAGAGGGGGAAAACTTGACAAAAGAGATGGCTCTGTTTAAAGCCGACACAAAGCTGGGAGTTTTTTTTTTTTTTACTGTGCCTTGGTGTTTGTTCACAGGATTTAATGTGCATCGCTCTGTATTTTTCTTTTCTTTTCTCTTCTCACCCAACCCCTTTCTCGTTTACACACAGTTTTTCCTGATGTTCCTCCCTCTCTCTTCGGGTCAAGCATGTGGCTGAGAGATATGTGTGCATTATCAGATGAAAGATGAGAAGAACCAGCGGAGAACCCCTCTGACTGAGACTGAAATCTCTGATTAGGACTTGATTAAAGTTAGCGAAATGGAGTTCCTGAGAAGAAAAAAGACGTTCAGGAAGAGAATGTTCCCTCCTGGAAAAACCATATAAAACCAAATTAAATTGGTAGCTGCTGTTAACTGGTTTCTAGTTTGTTCAAACTGGTCATTTATGGTCATTCACTAATCCAACCCTGTCATTTGTAGCTGGTTCAATCTGATAATTTATAGACTTCAGTTGGTCGTATATGCTAATTCACCAGCCTAAAGCCGTTACAAAAACATGAAATTGAGTTTTTGACCAAAATGTTCAAAATAAATATTTTCCCAATTGGAAAATCCTTATAAACGTTTCTAGTCAGTTGTAGTTTTACTGTAGAAATCATACCCAATCAGCCTAAAAGATGATGAAATCGAACTATTCTTTCTGACGCTCTTGTTTGGGCTTGACAGCTTGTCTGTTGGAGCATCTCACTGTGAATAGCTAGCCACACCTGTCCACCTTTTCCGTATCCCAGGTTATGCATTCATATCGTGAAACACGTTCTCATGTGTCTTTAGGCACAACGTAGTACACGGTATACAAGCGCTCCACTACAATCTCTCCGTCTGTGAGAATTCCTCTCTAACCTCAGGGGTTTCCTTGTCTCTGGTGTTGAGTTGTAGACTCTCATGCTGCTTGAAGATATGTATTTTTTTGCCTGTAGTCAGGGTCTTTCAGAGGATGTGAGCTTATCGTGCCACTTTCTTCTTTCTTTTTTTCTCGAATCTAATTACTAACTGCGAGATAATGATTTTTCATTGCCATTGTATTAGCATGCAAATTTTCATTTTTATTTTAATCAATACTTTTGACAACTTTAACGTAGCTGTTTATGATATAATAAAAATACATTTCATATTTTTTTGTGATTTAATTTGCACGTAGTAATTATTGTAAATGTGTAACAATTCAAAATACATTCATGCCATACTTTAAACGTTAATATATTAATATGGCAAACATTTCTGAGATCTTCAAATCAGGATTAAGTCTTAACCCTGCACTTCCGTTTGGCCTCCATAGGGGGAGACAGAGTGATTCTGATGCTTCTTCCTCATTCCTCTGGCCTTTGAGGTCTGTATCAACATTTACAGGCGATAATTCTACAAACACGCATGAACCTTCAGATAGCAGTTCAGAGGACTGAATTTATATTTAGATTTTGGGAATTTGCAAATGCAAACAGATTTTCAGAGTGCCTGAGTGGTGTTTCTTTTCTTTGAACAGAACTTTCCTGTCAGTCCAGCAGGGTTTAAGTTCTGTCTTCTTCATAAAAAGCAGTAAGAGCATAGATGTTCCCATATCTTGGTGAGCCAAGAGTCAGGAGGCAGGTCATTCCTGTTTTAAAGTCATTTTTTTAATGCATATGCTTATGTAGCAATTCAAGGAAAAAGTCTATAACGAGGAACACCAGCCTTTCCGAAATATGCTCCGGTCAGACTTTATTCTTTAAATTATTCCTTGGTAATCATTAATTAAATATTATTTCAAAATTAGCTGGTGTTCAGTGAAAGATGGACATGTATATGCTTCATGCTTTGTTGCTGTTTAACTAATTAGATGGAACATTTTAAAGTTATATATATATATATATATATATATATATATATATATATATATATATATATATATATATATATATATATATATACACACACTTTTTTAATGTATGTTTTTACTTGGACATGGGACTAAACTATAGAAGTTTGCTGATCCTAACCAAATTATATGGATATCATATATCTATCCCCATCATATATATATATATATATATATATATATATATATATATATATATATATATATGATGGGGACATCCTGCATATTGAGAATGTCCGAGGTCGGGAAACCATCTCTCTTTCCACCTGGTCTTACAGGGTGGATGATTGCTCCAAGTGCTGTATTAGAAGTGTGACAGGGTTTTGGTATGAATCCCTTGCCATAAATCCCTCCAGTCGGAGAGAGAGAGAGAGGATGAGGGAGATTGAGAGAGTGAGAGATAGTATGTCAAGTGCCACGCTTTAGGGGACTTTAATTAGGATTTGTCAGATTGGAAAAGCTAATGCCTCTCCCTGACTCCGACACGGATCAGAACAACTGGAGTGGGCAGAGAGAGAGGGAGAGAATAAATACTTGAAAATCAAATAAACTGCGAAATGGCCAACCGTCTCTCCAGAGAGCACGGGGAGGTTACGCTCGCTTCACTGGAGTGGAGAAATGTGGCAATGAAGAGGCGTACTTAGCTTTTCCACACACATTCTGAGACTGAGGGGAGATTTCCACGCTCTGTAATGTTCTGTGAGGTTTATCACTCATTATTTGTATCTATTCAAAGTAGGTAGCCAGCAGGGGTTTAGAGTAGACGGGCTCCATTAGAGCTACACTGAGAGTGGAACGACCCCAGCGAGTCCTCAGAGGAACCTAATCCAAGGTCATTTTGAGGATTGCGTGGTTGAGTTACATCCAAATCCTCAAAATCCCTTTGCAGCAATTTAGGGTCTCTCAATCCAAGATGACCCCTTTAGGTAAGCCGGAAACTAACCTGGATTCAAAGTAATATTCTCATTGTCTACATCCTCCTATGTAGTGCGCTTTGCTCTAAAAACAGCACATCATCAAACCGTCTTACTCCCTTTGAAATCATCAATGCAGCTTTTCGACAGAACAAACAGCATTTTTTCTTTTTGTACAGTGACTTTAAAATGGAGTACAAAGTGTGCATTTTTTATATAAAAAATAATGTAATATAAAAAATATGTTAATTTCTAAAAGCACGGGGTTGTACTAGTATATTTATAAGGAAGCTACAGACATATTTTTAATATTTCATTTAAACGCTCTTCTTTTGAGCTTCGTTCATCAAAAAATCCTGAAAAACTTACTGATTAATAATAAGAAATGTTTCATGAACACACAATCAGCATAACAGATGATTTTTGAAAGATCATATAACAATGAAAGCATTCCGAAACAGGTATTTTAAATGTAATAATAATTCACGATATTACAGTTTTATTTTTGATCAAATGACTGCAACCTCGGTGAGCAGAAGGCAAATGTTAAATCTTTCTGATCCCTAAACATTTGAATAATAGTGTACCTTTTTAAACAAAACCAAATGCCATGGGTGCTAGGAAAAAAAAAAAAAAAATGACAAAAGCTGTCACTGTGCCCTGAAAAAAATCACTAAAGAGTGCAAATAAGTACCTTAAAAGTGTACATACTAGTATCTTAATGGTACATCCAGTAACATCTTTTATACCTTTTTCTGAGGTTAGGGTTTAAGAAGTCAAAAGCAAGCCTATTTTTTTTGTTGACTAGAATTAAACTGTAATACGGAGCTTTATTCTGTGAATGTAATTTAATGTTTATGCGTACATCCAGCGCACCAGCCACAGACATCACTGTAATGCTGAAAGACAGAAGTCATTAAGAACATTAAGTTAAGCACATCGCTCTGCTTTGCTGATCTAGTAAGGGCTTGTGTGTCTTTATCACCTTAGTTTGACTTCCTGATGCGTGTGAGTGTGTGTGTGTGTGTGTGTGTGTGTGTTTGGTTGTGAAGTATAGTCATCCACTTGCAAACAGACTCACAGACCTCCCACTGATGTGGCAGACACTTCACTAAGCGCAAAGACACACATATTTGATAAAAACATGTTGAGAAATCTCGAGAGCTGTACACACTGGAGAAATATAAACAACTGAGGAAAGAAACAACAGATTTTTTATTTTTTTTTCAAACTAATGGAGCCGTTAACAAGTGTATAAGAGATTCAGAAGTCTTTTTAAAATCTATTTTGAGAGCTTTATTGTATGTGATTCAAAGAGGGGACGCGTTTCAGGAGGATTCAAACTTGCATTTCCCAAAAGAGCACCAAGAGCATCTGTTTACTTAACTGTTTTATTTAGTTTTTCAAACTTTCTTTCACTTGGCATAATTTTCCTTTTGTATATTGAATCAAAACTATTTTTCTGTTGTAAGCTCGTGGCTTTGTTATGAGAATGCAAACTGTATACTGTGTCCCCAGTTTCTTGATGAAAAAATTGACTTGATTATCTGATATTGTCACGTATTGTTTGTGTAAGTTATATAAAAGAGCGCTAAGTCTATGCTTACTTTGTGTGGATAACATATGCTAATGTACTTTTAATTATGCATGTCTTTTGATTCTGCAGTCTAGCTCCGTGACCACGCTCTTGACCGCCATTTGTGACTGTGTGTGTGAATGTTTTGGCCGGCGTGAGAGTGTGTAACAGATGAGTGGGGTGTGTTCGCAGGTGCTGCTTGGCTCAGAGTAAGGCATAAAGCAAACAGAAACTCCTGATAATTGTCCAAATTTGATCTCATTTGTCTTCCGTTCCATAAGCCCTCAAGTGAATGGTGCATGCCTGCATACTAGAGATGTTCTCAGCATATGTGCTGCTAATATATATATATATATATATATATATATATATATATATATATATATATATATATATATATACACTAAAACTAATACTTCTTTAAGTATAACAGAATACATATTAGAATTAGGATTACAATTATAAGCAGTTAGCATGTATATTTACATTAGAATTTATGGAAAGCTAAAAGTAAATAATGATGCCATTCAAGTCAAGTTCAAAAACAGCATCAATGTTGTGAAGTTCATCAATTACGAAATACATTTGATTTGGTTATAAAGCATCTAAGACCTACGATACTGTCATTATTCAGGTCGGATAGGTTCAGCGTTGATTAAATTCATTTAACAAATATCAACTATGAAACCACAGCAAAGAAATTAATTTGAATTAGAAATGACTTCCAACTTCATTAGAATTAGAATCTATTTGCATTTTTTAGAATCCGTTTAAATTTTGAATTAAAAGCTTTTTAATTAAATCTGCATTTCAATCAGAATTAGAATCCAATTCATTTTATTTTTATTAATACTAGAACCCAATTGTCTTTCCATTTACTTAGATTTAGAAACCTTTAGCTTTAAGGACTAGAATAATTCACTTTTTCCCCTTGCTTTAGAGTTGTACACTGTTAGCATTTGCATTTACATTTGAATCAATATATATATATATATATATATATATATATATATATATATATATATATATATATATATATATATATATATATATATATTTTTTTTTTTTTTTTTTTTTTTTTTTCCCCCAAGACCTAGTTGATTGTGTTTAATTACTTCAATGAACATATGAACAAGTGATGAACTTTACTGTGTCCTTGAAATAGTGCTACTACTAACTAGCATTATTAGTGGGACTTGCTAAGGTAAGCCTCAGGATTATTCATTTTAAACACAATTTTCTCCATAAATTTCTCAATGACGGATTTGGAAATCAAGTCGTGTGGATTACTTTTGGATGTTTTTGTCAGCTGTTTGGACTCTTATTCTGACGGCACCCATTCACTGCAGAGGATCCTTCAATCCTTTGAAAGTGACGTGACCCTTTCCAAAGAACCGACCCAGCCTGAGTTTTGTGAATGCAGAATCATAAGCGATCAGTCTTTATTTTTCTTTTCTTTACAGTCTTTTGACTTTAGTGGCTGTGCTTCTTTCCTTTCCCCGCTTGTCATTCGCATATGTTCATAAAATGCTTAATTAGCTACAGGATCAAGTGAAAGTTCCGAACGAGAGAGAAACTTCAGACGTTTTAAGAGCACAGGCATCGTTTTTGCACTTTTGTGGTATAGTATAAAAGAACTGCGACAATGCAATGTACTCGACCTTCTATTTTTAGTTTGACGGACTAATCAGAACCAAAATCTGCCACAAATATACAACGATATGTTACTAATTTTGTTACATATTTACAGTGTTGGTAAATATATATTTTCCATGTTACCTGTACGAGGATATCATCGTCTTCAAACCCTTGACAGCTCCAAGGCTCTTGTGAAAAGTCTGTACTTCCTCATATGGTATGCCTGCTCACAGATCAGAGTGCATTATGGGTGTTGATGTAGCACTAAATAACAAAAAACACAAAACATGTTTATTTCGGAAATTGGAAGAGAGCAATACTCAACAAATTGAACACGAAACTCACGTCGGCTAAATGTTTTGGTAAAATACGTGACTGATATTTGTATCTAAAATATAACAGGTATGAAAGGTCAGGTTACACATACTCAGTAAATGTGTGGTATACGCTTAAAGAATACTGCATACTGTAGAATTAGTATGAGTAGTGTAGTAGTATGCTATTCTGAACACAGCCACTGCCAGACTTTTGACTTTGTGTGTATGTGTGTGTGTGTGTGTGAGCGTGCAAAGAAGATCCATCTCTGATTAAATCATGTTCCAGCTATCACACCACCTGTTCAACACGTCCTGACTCACACACACCTCATTACCCCCAATATGGCCATTACATTGATTAATCACGAATGTTAATTGAAATATGGATCTAAAGCCTGCCACGTATAAATTAGAACATTTAATGAGCATTAGTGGCAGTGGAAAATGTCTCAGCAGTGAAAATCTAAGTCCCTTCAGATAAAAAAATAAATAAAAAATATATATATATCCAATAAATATGTCCAATAAATGTGTAAACATTCTAAAATTAAATGCATTTAGTATATTAATGAGTTAATAAGGTGTATTTTTAGAAAATGTGTCTCGTTTAGTGTTTAGTATAGTTTATTTTTTGACCTCAGAGGCCATTTTTTTTTTTTTACCAGAAATATAACCAGATATATATATATATATATATATATATATATATATATATATATATATATATATATATATATATATATATATATAAATAAATAATTTTAAGGATGAATGGCACCCATTCAGGATCTGCTGATGAGCAGGTAAACTTGTTCTGATGAAGAGACAAAAATCATTTACATCTCGGATGGCCTTAGGGTGAGTGAAATTTTTCCTTAACAAAAGTAAAACTATTACTTTTATTTGTTGCCGTGTGAAGATTATACATGCTTTAGGTCATGGACTTTAGGTTGCATGTGGGTAAACGTGAGCTAGTAAGGGAGACGTATGACTGTTTGAGATATTGGATGGTAAAATATTCATGGTGCTCCTCGGGGTTATGAAACAGCTGGACAGCAGTGAAAACTAACGCCAACATGAGAAAAAATATTGAGGGAAAAAGGAAAGAGAATGTTTTATTAATGTGAGTTGTCTCATCTGATGAAACACATCACATACAAATTTGGGTTTCCTGTTTTAATCACCGACATCCACAGGACGGGGATCACCTGTCATAAGCCTCTGCTTATTAGAGTATCAGAGCCGGGCAGAATAAATAACCAAGCATGTGAGAAAACTCCCACGGACCCTAATTACTGCGGTAATGGAGCCAGAATTCCCATTTGTCTTGCTGTAATTCCAGAGCTGGAAACTGAGCGTATGTATCGTGAGACAACCAAGATTTACAAGTGCTCCTGATGGTCGAGGTGTAGATTTATTCGCTACCGCACACATACACACACTTACTCTGGACAATGAAAGTTTAATGCATCAGAGGCTGTGAGGCAAATGACCCTGCTGATTACAAGTGGGAGTGTGTCCCCCCACACACACACACACACGCGCACATTCTCAGAGTCAAGGCGAGACGGAAGTAAATCAAAGAGCAGAATGAATAGCCTGAGGATATAAACAGAGCTCATATCTTATACAATGGCATAAAGTAATAACACGCACACACAAACAGAAATTACTGATGATCTAGGTGAAATCCAACACCTTTGGCATATTTCCCAATGTCACTCTCTTTGTAATGGGATACTTTGAAAATCCATAGAGGAGATCTAAAACACTGGGCAGCTTTCAAAATATGTGTTAATGTGTAAAATGATAGATGAGTTGAAAAAAATTAACTTAATTTTATTAAATTATCTCTGTATAGTTAAACAGAGGCATATTGCAATAAAGATGGCCTTATTCTTTTTTTCCATATTGCATTGTTTGTGTTTACAACCAATTTTTCTTTATGAAACTAGGACATGTCAATTATGGAGACCCTGTGAAGTTTCAGCAGTCACTAAGAGGTAAAAATGCATCTGACAAGTAAGAAAAATGACAAATGGTATCTCAGTTGATTCTCCTTGAGATTAAACAGAACAAATGGAGAATTTATGTTACATACAGCTATGCAAAAGGATCGAAAAGATTTTTAAATGTTTTTTTAAGTTTCTTATACTCATCAAGGCTGTATTTATTTGTGTAAAAATACATAAACAGCAATATTGTGAAATATTATTGCAATTCAAATGTTTGTTTGTATTGTATTTTAAGATGTAATTTATTCCATGAATAAAAATGTAAAAGAAATGTTCTTTAGCAGTAAGCAAGCCTTTACTGTCACTTTTGATCATTGATCGTTCAAGTCATTGCATTTTTAGCATAGCTTAGTATAGATCATTGAATTAGACAAGTAGCATCACGTTCAAAAAAAGACCAAAGAGTTTAGATATTTTTCCTATTTAAAAGTTGACTCTTCTGTAGTTATACTGTGTAGGCCAGCAGAAAATTGAAAATTGAAAAAGGAACTATACTCCCATTCCAGCATAATAATCAAGGAAGTTTGTTGCCATCTATTTGGTCTTAGTACACAATATAACTGCAGAATCTATGCTAAGCTATGTTAAGAGTGCTATCGCCAGACCACGAGATCAGCTGAATAGATTCCAAAACGGTAAAACTCAACTTATTACCTCTAGGGAAGTTGGAGAATGAGCCTCTTTCCAAAAAAAAGTGGAGTGTTCCTTTAAATTATTATAGACCACAAACTTTTAAACTATTTCAGTGTACGTTAACCTTACATCTCTTAATAATATCAACAGATGTCTCATTTTTTTCTTTGGTAGGAACATCTAAGAAAGTTGAAACTTAAATGAATTCTTATTGAGAACCTCTTTTACATTTCCCAATGAAAGAACAGTATCTGAGCAGTTCATTTTCTTTTGGTTAGATAGAGAAGAAAGAAGCAGAACAAAGATGTAAAGCAAAAGTAAATCAAGATAAATATTTAATTGTACAAAGTGTCTGAACGTTACCAAACACATTTATTCATCGGTTTCAGACATCCTTTTGAAGCCAAATGCTTACTGAGGCAATCCAGACATGGACACGGTGACGTTAAAAAAGTCCCACAGACTGGCAAATCGCTGGCTAACAGACTGTTTGAATCCCTTTATAAATGTGTCAGACACTGATGCTGCGGCCGCAGACGGACAGTTATCTCCAGACTGAAGGGGACCTTTTAAAATGTGATGGTTTTGAATCGCATCTGTCAAAACCGAAAGGACAAAATGAAGATTTCATCCCCGTTTAGCTTCAAAGATGCCATTAACCTCTACTGTGCTTTATGTAGCGCTAAAATACTGTTTTAAATCTTCAACAGAGAAACGTAGCAGATACATTTTAATGGGCAATAAAACACGTTTATGCATTCATATGTGAAGACAACTTCACGTTTCGATCTAAATGCACCCCATTTTAAAAATGCGTCATTTGATTGGCGTTTAAATGATCGTGCCCCAGTTTAAACAGACCATTTTTATGTTCCTGGTTTATGTAGCGAGACATAAAATATGTACCAATAAGAACATATCACTGCAGTTTCCAAAAGAACGAACACTAAAGACAACTTTTATTCCTTTTCGCACAAAGTTTTGATTAAGAAAGCGTAATTTTCGCACAATTACTTAAAGAATATCATGCGACTTCTGAACAATATTATTATGCTGGGAGATTTGAAAACTGATGCTTTTGAATGCTAGCGTCACACATATCCGGCTTCACATCTATGGGTTTTCATAGACGGTAGGTTTCTTCGGTAGCCCACGAGAGTACAGAGATGTACTTGAGAGGCGAGGAGCTCCGGTTTGAATACTGTGTAACTACGGTTCAACACAACAGTTCAAATCTGTGCAAAAGGAAGCTGAAATTACATGGTTGCATCAACAAATTAGGGTGAGATTTGGTGTAGGGTACCTTTCAGCACGATAGAGCATTGACTATTAGCGACAGTCCATGGATATTTCAATTCCGAATGGCCTCAATACGTACCTATATCAACGGAATAAAACGTGCAGTAAGGTATGTTAAAACTGTGCAAAAAAAACGCACAGAGGTACATATATTTATGAGACCATGTTGCATTGTTCTTTTTCATTTGCGATTATTCTTTTTTTCTCAGGTGCATGTCACAATCCTGAAGAAAAGATCTTTTTCTATTTTCATTTCAGAATGGTCTGCTTGGTCAAAGCGGATGCCAAAACCGGGACCCTTGCAGAGCATACTCACTGCACAGTAAAACCAATAATTAAACTCACAAACAACCCCTCAAGTTTAAATGAATTTGGAAATATCCATCCATCTTCATGAACGGGTATCGTCCCCCCCCCACCTCCATCACCCCCCATAGCGAAGCGTTCCTCTTTAGTCTGCACAGGGATTAATTATTTTCATTCTCCATAATTTGGTCCCAACACCTGTGAGCAATGAGGACAGTGAAGTCTATAATTACAGCACTCCATCATCCAAACAAGGTTTCCACCCTTAAATCTAACGCGATGAAGTCGTGATAACGAAGGAGGCTGATGTGTGTCGTGGGAAATGTTAGGAGGTTGATGGCGTACATTTGTAATCATTCTAATCATTCTTTTATTGACTGGTTCCACAGATTTGTTTTCTTTGGCTTGTCTTTAGTTGAACTGTTGTGGCTGTATTTGAAAATATGATAGATTAGAGAGTTATTCGACTATTTCAATGGAGATAGAAATGAATATATTAAAACTTTATATAAAGCAAACAATTCCTATAGATTTACCATGTGATTACTCTGATGCTACACAGCCGTGGACAGCAAGTTAGGCTTTACATATAAATTGTGGTTGGTGTCCAGACATATATCCAACATAATTGCACTGGTATTACAGCGGTGCACCAACTCTTTACATATCCAATCCATATTGGGTCCATTTTCATTTATCCAAACAAGATTTGGAGGGGAAATTCTGTACTGTTACTTAAATGAGTCATAATATTCCTCTGGGTTCAGAGGAGCCGCTGTCATTGTTCATGGCTGTACTGTAATTCAGGGCTGTTGAACGATAGACTGTGTTGTTTTCATCTTTGTTGAGTCTGACAAGTCTCACTGCGTTTGCAGCAGATTTATTGTGAGGTTGTCATCAATAATCCACTCCACAGCTGTACGAAACAAATCAGGGAACAATGCAGGGTCTAGAATTCAATGCAACTTGCAACTTCAGCCCAGTCTTTCTTTGCAAAGCACATGAAAAATACACTCAAAATGTCATGTTTGCTGCTTTGTCCTTTTGAGTTAAGCGTACACTGACAGGTGCGTCTGTAAGGAACACAAAGAAAGTGTCTATCGCATGTTTATTTGCAATATAGAGAGTTTACGTATAAGTAATATTGAAATCTAAGTAGGGATAAATGCACATTTCTGAATATCTTCAGAAGCTCAATTCTGCTCAGTTCCTTCATTCTCAAAGTTTTTGCAGATGCAAAGCAGCAGCGGCACTCATTCGTTGCAAATTATTCGACTGATATAATTCATCAGAAATTGACTGGGTTGTGAAAACTGGACGTTGCACGGGATTTTTGATGCCACCAGGGGATGGACAAGTTATTTTTCAATACATTAGGTTTTTTTTATTTGGAAGTATGTCCACATTTCATGGACTTCAAGACCAGAAACGGTGCCTTTGAATAGTAAGGTCAACTTTCAAATGCGTTATATAATAAAGTAGTCAGATTTTTTTTTTTTTATGGCTTTCACAAATTTGTAAACACTCTGAATGATTGATGGGTCATGTGCACTTAAAAGCTTCTTTCGAGCAGAAATAAAATGTGTTTTTTTTTTTTTTTGTCTGTGCAGCTACAGAACACATGCTGGTCACAGCTCTGCCACTAAAGATGATTTAAATGCAACCTTTTTCAAAGAAGTGTCTCTTTAACAGCATGACACTTATAAACAGGCTAGCTGTCAGAAATCAACACTTCATCGGAAAAATGTAGTTTCGCCCCAGGACCCTTCCTAACGCAGACAAACGTCAATAGATCAACCCCCAATGAAGACGCTGCGGTGCCTGCAAGAATCTTCTCAAATCCGTTAGGATGAGACAATCAATTTGCAGAAGTAATTAGCATACCAATTAAAAGTTATTACATTGATTCTCATTATATATCAATTTTCCACTCCGTTCTCTCTCTGCTGTTGAAACATCTAATGAAATAAATTGAATGTAATTGATAAAATAATTAGGCATCATTTAATATGTCAATTATCAAAACGAGGAGGCTCATGGGTTTTTCCCTCCGTATTAATTTTTCTACGCACTAGGGGATTATGTGAAAGCATGTGCCAATTTTCGAAATCCAACAACTCGTGAAAAGAAAATAATCTGAGGATTATGTAACTAGCATGCTTTGCTCAGATTTCATGCCGGAGTTTTGTTTTAGCACTGGTGTGAAATCACGAGTGGAGGACTTTAAAAATGAAAGATTCATGCGTTGATCTCTGTGAGACCTATTTTGTTTACTTTCTTTGATCATTTTCCCTCCAATAAGTATTGATTGGCAGTTTCGTGGCAGCGGTCTTGCATGTTGGTGGGTTTGAGTGTTTTTTACATTTTGGTTTGTACACAGAGAGCTATCAGAGGATTTTCAGCCTGCTCTGGGCTCAGGGGCGGCTGTTCGATTTGTACGGTGGAGTAGTTAGGAAAGTGTTTGATCTCGGTGGAGGCCATATTATTAGAAATCGAAGCTCAACAACGCAAACGTATGAAATTCCTCATTTATCATTTGTAATTAAATCGTGTATATTTTAAATAATACCTTAAAGTTTACATAAATATAAAAACACATGTATTTTTAACTATAAAAATGAACATTAACACACTTTTGAAATGTCGGTCATTCAGTAGTCATTTTAACATGTATTGACATGCATATTTTTATATTCATATAATTCATATTATATAAGTACATTTAATATATAAACACAGCATATTTCTCTGAAATATGCATGTGTCTGTATTTATATAAACATAATAAATATACACAGTACGCACACACTTATGTAAACAAAATATTCATGTTTGCTGATTTCTATTTTGTCTTTATTTGAACTTTATTGCAGCTGCGAGGTCAAAGTGCCTCTTACGTGATGAAAGCATTCCATTTCCAATTCCATTCCGGTTCTACATGTGAACTCTTCTATGATGTAGAGTGAAAGTGGCCATAGAGAACAGTTAGCTTTTTCGAGGCAGGCCGAAATCAATAAGCTTAGGTAAATGCGCAGCCCACACAGCTCTAATTAATGACGGCAAATGCGTCATAAAGGTCGTAAAGGATATAGATGAACATTCAATAGCCGCTCGTTTCATAGAATGTTCAGGAGGGACATGTTTGCATTAATTACTTGTTGACCAGGGGAAACGTAGGCGTGTTTATTTGCCGATTCTCACACCCTCATGATTAGATCGCCTGATACAAGTTCCTGAAAGAAAAGCTGCAGCAACTGAGATAAAACTGGAGCAAAATCTTAATGTACATCTAATCGGTCCTTTTGTTGCTTCAAATAGCTATATATGGTAATTGAGTCTTTCGTTTGCGTTTTATTTTCTGCAGCGTTATGCAATGACTATCATTATTGCTCATACTTTGGGTTAATTAGTTGGTTAGCAAACCCTTTACTCTATGTGTGAACTTTTACCTTGTATTGTTTTTGCCAGATATGTGAATGATAGCTCAAAATTGTGCAGCTTGTGAGGAAACGTGCTATCGCATTTTTAATTGTTTGCATTTACAGTTAGTCAAAATTTCTTTTTTTTTTTACCGAGGGACCTGATCATGGAAACATTTGTTGCTCGGACCAGAAACCACCCATTGCAAACAAGCAATTTTCCTTGTACAAATTAAATCCATATTTATTGTACGGACTTAATAGTATACGATATTCATAATGCCATTTCAGAATGACAGCGCGGTTTATTTAATATGTCAGGTCAACATATCAAATATATGCTTTTAAACAGACAGTCATTTTCAGCGCTAGGCCTTCAAGAGTGTCAGGACAGGATTTGCCCTGGGCAGAAGTGTTGTTTAATATCAAAGAACTTTGCAATTTGTCAATTCAGATTAACGGCATTCTGACACACATGCCTCAGGCTGTAACTGTACTCATATTTAATTAATTCAAGACTTTTATGGCTGACTATCCGAGTGTCACCTTCGCCGGTCATTGTCTGCACTCTCGACTCTCTTTGAGTCAATTTTCCTTTTCACCAAATGGTCAGTGAACAGAGAGACGGAAATGTTGATCGTCAACCTCAGGAGGTCAAATTAAATTTTATATGAGCGCTTTCATTTGCTATTCATTTTGTATGAGGTTCGTAATTTCATTAAATATTACATCAGGCAGACATTATAATTAAATCATAAATATTGTATAAATATTTTCATTATACCCAAATTAAAGAGATAAAAATGGTGAAATGTATTGTATGTAAACTTCTATTTCTCTCGAAGATGTTAGATATTTTGTCTTATAATATCTTGAGAATCGAGAACATTGAATTATGTTAATAGTTTTTATCAGTAAATCTGATATACATTTAGTTGTATGACAAAAATTCCTTTGTTAACATGTCATTATCTTTTTATTAAAATATATTCAAACATAAGATCTCACAACAAAAGACATGGGATTTGTAATGCTTAAAAAACTAATGGGACACAAATTTGTTCCCCATTAATGGAAAGTGCCTTTCTGTCTCTTTCTCTTGTTTTCTCATCTTCCCTTTCTGTCTTTCAACCTTCTTTTTTCTCTGTCGCACTTTTTTTTTCTGTGGCATCAAGGGAACAATAGCAACCTTGAACTGTTGAATTCATTTAGTCAGACCGGCTGACTTCTTGTTCAGAGGAAATCATCCAAGACCAGCGTGTCTGTCTAGATTAAAGGGTGCTGGGGAGGTTCTGAGATGTCGAGGAGAGAGAGAAAGAGAGAGTAATTAAAGCTAATAAGTCAGAGGGGCCTTTCATTCGCCCAGGGTTACTAATGAAACCGGCTCCACCAAATGCTGCACCCGCTAGCCGGAGACCACATGAACTGCAGGTGGAAAGACAAATGAAGGAGAATGAAAGAGTTGAGCACAAAGGGGTCTGTTTATCTGGATGTGAACGAATGGATACAACTTAGAGAATGCTAGAGCCTTAGATGGTGAAAATTACCCCCACTGAGACTGTGCCATGTTGTTTGTGGAGTTTTTATGTTTTTTGATGTTGCCATGAACCTTGTTTGGTTTGTTAATGACTAGCCGTTGCAAATTTATCACAGTACAGATAATAATGGCATAAATGAGAAGGTAACTGGACGTTTCCTGAGTCTCAAGTCAGTTAAACTCCTTTAGGGCTGGCAATTTAACAGGTTAAGTAAGTAAGTTAGAAACTTTATTAATATCCTAACATAGTAGACCACCACTTGTTTCATGCCTATATGAATTTGAGTTTTAGAACAAATCTTGTAAACGGAAAGTTGAGTCAAACAGCTGTTTGTTCTCTCCTAATCGAACAAAAAAAAGCTTTGAACACTTTCTTTCTGACATCAAGTTTTGTATTTTACTGCGAATATTTGGCTTACTTTTTTTGTCTTAATACAGACATTAAACTTTTCCCGAATAACTTTTCAGTTCGTTTTTTTTTTCAGAAATGTTTTCTAGTCCAAAAAAATCCAATCCGTTTCTCATCGAAGCCATTTAGCTTGACTTGCGTTCAATTTTAGACTGTGGCTGTTCCGTTGATAAAACATATTTCAAGAAAACATCGCTTTCCCTTTATTTTCAGTGCTACCCGTCCACCCCTTCATCTACTCACCCTTTCATTAAAATGACAGTAAACGCCCCTCAAGTAAAATTCACCCCCCGATTGCAGAGATCTGTGTGATTTGTGAAGTGCGAAACATCTCGCAACATTGATCGCCGCTGATTGAAACTCCCTGTCTCTTTAAGCATTCACTCGGCATTTATAATGGCCTGCGGTTTCCCTGCATCAAACCCCAAATCTTCTCCGCCTCACTAGACTTTTACCATTTAGCCAAGCCGTAAATTCTATCATCGCAATTTCATCATCATGTGTTGCACTAAACCACAAAGCTATTACTGCTCGATTTGTACTTCAAATGAGACATTTTGCTATGCTAAAGATATCTCATCCTTTTAATTGTCTTTATTCTTTTCTTCCCTAAAAGGTGAAAGCGACAGTTCTCGGTCCGGCGAGGAACGAAGCCCTGCTCAGTCTATTTAGAGGTCTGTGCATGATACAAGAGCGAATCATTACAAATAAACAAAGATTCGTACTTTACGTAATGTATTTCCAAGGCAATTTCGGCACAAAGCCATGCATCCTGGGAAGAGTTTTCTGCCAGAGCCAATGCTTTTACATTTTTCTTCCTTTTTCTAACAAAGGGGATAAGAAATGGTCAAATGATAGATGGATTTATATTCACTTGAATAAAGTTAAAGGGCAAAATAAAGGGATCTTGCGAGATTTTGTCATGAATGGAATGCAATTTTCTGAATACGCAGAGATGGGCCCAAGGACAAAAGTAGTCGGGGCATACTGTTCACAATGAGTGCGTGCTACACAGCTCGCTCTTTACCAGAGAACTGAGATGATTTATGAGCATGGATCATGAATTTAGACACAGAGGCATAATATTTTCTAAATTTCTGAGCTTGCCCAATGTTCATGACCCACATGAAAATAGCATTGGTTAGAAGTCGTTCTTTAATACTTAGTATGTTTAGTGGAGTTCTCAATCATGCCTCCTTAAATGTCTCTTCAGAGAAACAGATGAGATTGAAGTTGTTGACATGCATAAAAGAATAAGGCACCGAAAATCAACATGAAATCAAAATGGCCTATTTTCTTAGTGATTGCCTATATATATATACTGTATATAAAATTGTTATTCATCATGTTTGTCTTAGAAATATTGCTGTATGGATGGAAAATGAATGGCATTTAATGTAGACTCAAATCAGTGTAAAAATATGAATGAGCTGATATGTGTGTGTGTGTGTGTGTGTGTGTGTGTGTGTGTGTGTGTGTGTGTGTGTGTGTGTGTGCGTGCGTGTGTGTGTGTGCGTGTGGACACCTATTTCCATGAAATAAAAAAAATAATTCATTGTAACTTTTAGTATAAATTTTTTCTCTCTATAAGTTTTTTTCTCTCACATTTCTGAAAACTAGCGAAATGTAAATGCAGAATTCTGATGAAATCTGTCTTGCAATTAAATCAAGTGTGCCATTATTGCTCACAGTTTGGTGAGCCACTCCTGAACGTATTCGGTTTAACACTTTCCATTTCTCAGATCATCCCATCAGTGGGCAGAACTTCTTCCTGTTATCTCTCCTCAGAAACTAGAGATATGTTTATTACCCCTTGACTCCAGACCAAAAATCTCATTAATGTAATTCCATTATCTGTCCTTGGTAATTCTCCGCTAATGACCAGCTTTTTGTAAGAGTTTTATCTGACATGGAGCTAACCCTTCACAGTAATCCCTTTAACGACCCTCCATTGCTAACTAAAAGGGAGAGAAGGATGAAAAAGAAAAGAAGTGTACATGCTTTCCGAGAGACCACCTTATCTGTAGCATTTGATATCCGTCTCCCCTCTTACTCGAGACCCTCTGACCAGGCAATTGTTGGAGTGTAGGTGTCAGTATTCGACAGCTAAACCTTAGCCAAAGGTTTTCTGTGTGGGTGACCTTTATCATACCTCAACATTAATCTTGGTTTTATCTGTCCTCAGTGCTACATAAAGGCAATACAACACAATGCCTCCTTTGGAAGAACTCCAGCAAAGATAGCCCGCAATGATATTTTGCTTTAAATGGTGATTAAAGCCATGTTTTTAGTGTTTTTTTCAGATGACCTTGACTTTTTTTCTTCAGTCTTGTAATGGTGCAAAGCTTTTGTAGGTGTGAACAAAAGGCAAAATAAAGTCTTCACAGGCAGAACAATCAGTCTTTATTTTTTGGTGACCTCCAATTTGAAAGTTCTTGTCAGATAATTAAAACAAGCACAGGCAACCCTCTTTAAATCTAAGGAATATTCTCCTGTTTATTCCTCCTCTTCTGTGTCGTTTGCAGTTTTGAGTCCAAACCATGATCGCTGCGTGCTGAAAATTCAGCTATTTAATATTTAAAAATATTAATATATAAAACAATTCTTTTTAATTGCTTATAATAAAAGATGCCTGACCATATGCATAAAATGCCTCTTATAGTACTTTTTTTTTGTTCCAAAAGCATATTTTTCCACAAATTCGAAAAACAATGCAAATTACCTCGCCTGGTCACAGTCTTTATATAAAGTTGAATTGTTGAACAATACACTTAGTATTGGTTAATAGAAAAAAATCACAAAAAATGAATGGTCCTATATAAATGAATGGTCCTATGAATGCAAATATTTATATTTCTTTCATTTCTCCCACTTGTTGGACTAACAAATTGGGCATCGGTTTCAGCAAAACAAGATTTCCTAATGATTTGTAAAGCCCAACAATATCCTAAACAAATGTTAACATTTGGCCTCTAAGGATGGAGGTAGTTGCCATATTTTTCTATGCTATTAGATTGCCTCCATCAGTCCCAGATGTCTGCCTCTTTTTTTGACTTATTCTCTCATTAAGGCTTGTTTGCCCTCTGCATTCGGGAGCTTGAGCTTATTGTTGGACATTAACAATTTAAATTGTTTTTTCTTTTTATCCTGCCAATTGCAATTACACTCTTCCAGAGGCACCGACTAATGAGTTTCCTCTTTCATACTCCCAAGACTTACGGCTGAATAGATCATCCTTCCCTCTCTGAATTAAATATATAAATAATGGCCGACAAAGATTAACACAAAAGGTCTGCGCGAACATCTCGGGCCGCCTGGAGACTGCTGTTAGTGGAGATTGTTTTAATGAGAATGCAGTGGAGTAGAAAGCCTTGCTCACGGGTTCTGTCCCAGCGTTATTTCCGCACATCTGAGGTGCTGGCCTGTTGAAACGAAAGGGGGGTGTTGGTAATTATCAGACCTCCGGTGTCGAGTTCTTTGTGAATGGGCGCAGGGAAATTGCTCTGTCCTCCTGGAGACTCTTTGAGCTTCTGGGTCGGTGGGGTTCATAATCATTGCTTCTGTGGGCTCCAAAAGTGGTCTAGGCCCAATAACCATACAGCACATCATTTGGAGCCGTTTACACACAGACCCAGTTATTAACACACAAATGTTTTTTTCTTACAATTGTATTAATCTTCTTTGGCAGTGTTTCCCAGCTCTGTTTCCCAAGTCCCCCCAAACACTGCACATTTTTGACCTCATAATAATAAAAAATACCTGATTTTATATTATTAGAGGCTTCACAAGCTTAATCGATGGCTCTGGGTATGTGAAGGAGGGAAGGGAGGCCAAAAATCGTAGTACAAAATTAAAACGTAAAAATATGCACAATGTAAAACATACAATTAACAAAATGCTGGAGGGGGAAAATGTTTAAGTTGAACTATTGAGAAGACATATTAAGTCCGCACAAATACATTTTAAAAACATTAAATAAATGGTTATTTTCAAATACAGTCAACATTTAGACTGCTAAATGGTAACTAAACTAATAAAAACTTCAAGTCCTCTGCTCAATCTGACCTGTGTTGCAGCCTGGGATTAAACTGTGTCATGCTGGTTTCATCTGGCCAGAGAAGAACTGTTCTTACCGCTGTCGCCTTTGCCTTGCTTATTTAGGGACACTGATTGGAAAAGAGCTAAACTGGATGACTTTATACTTTAATGTCTATAGTATGCTTTCTTCGAGCCCTAAAACACGGCATTATTGTGTAAATGAACAGTATTTTTATTTTTCGAGGAGGTCCGAATTGATTTTTGCAGTAAGCAACATTACTCTCATTCAGAGAGCTTAATATACTGAACTCGTGACATCCTTTAAAGCATCTTTCTCCATTGTTGACCCTTCAAAGCTGTGCATTCTCTAGCTCTAAACAGATTCCGGTATTGTTTCACGCAGGATTTGGAAAACGTAGAGAAATACTTGCTCATACTTTGGTATTTCGGCAACATTTTATCGCAGGTCTCTTTCAAATCTTTAAAGGAAACCAATATTCGTTCAGTGATATGTCAAAAGTAAAAACAAACCCGTTTGCGGGGATCCTCCACATTGTATCTAATTACCACCAATGTTACACTGCAAGAAGGAAGTTCCCTCTATAGAGATTAATGAGGATCGATCGGCAAACAGATTCTCATCTCAGAATCAATTAGCATCCCCTTTAGTGCTCTGAGAGAGGTTTTATAGCAGTGGCTTTGTGCAGGATGCAGTGAGAGAATCGATCAGACCTACTGCACTTCAGACTCTTAATGCTCTCCACACTTTGCTCTCTCCATCCCTCTTGTGTTCTCTGAAGCTTGTTTTTTTCTAATTCATCTAGTGTAATTAAGGCAGAGGATAGTAAGTCAACAAACCTGAAGATCCACTAAAGAATGAGTGAATGACTTTCACTGAAGAGGATGTGATTACATTTGGAATCTTGATACAAGATTCAACTCTTTCATCACTGATTGTTGTGTTTTAAATCTTAAGATTGATAAAGAATATGATTAACTGCTTTAATGTTTTCACAGTGTTTGTTATATATGTTGGTTTTATTGAGTTAGGGTTACTTTCTAAACTGCCTAAATGTCTGGGTTTGGGTTCCGTTTTTTCCTCATGACATTACATCTAGAGTGCTCGTACATTATTTTTATGCATATTTGCATTACTTTGACTTCTCTGTAGATCACACCATGATTGGTCGATTATGTGCTATGCTTGCAAACTATTGGTCAAACTACTTTACAGCCATTCCCTTCAGCATTAGCAAGTATGAAAACCATAAGAGAGTGAAGTCATATCCAGACATTTTAGGAATCCTGTCCAGGACATATAATAGAAAAAGAATATATGCGGTCGCTGTACATTAATTCACACTAATTTAACATCTAAAGCAGAGAGCCCATGGTATTGAATGCATGAACTGGTACAACGATTTGAACATTAAAGCTTTTTTTCAAGCGATAGCATGTTTGACGCACTTCCTCAGACTTTATTTGCATTGACTGAATCTCTTTATAGAAAGCTGGCTGCAGACTTTCTCAATCTCACAGTCTGCTGGAGCTGCACATGACCTCCTGTTCTGTCTGGCACGTTTCAAACACACACGCACACACACGCTCACACACGAGGTGCGCGTGTGTAGGGGGAAAAGTCAGCTGCGTCAGACCTGAGCATTGTGGGAAAGTGTGAGATCCGATGAGTAATAATGTGCTGTATAACTGCAGCTGTTATTGCAAATGCTGTTTTTTTTCTTTATTTCTTACCTTACATTTTTAGTTGGTAGTTTGAGCGCATCACAACACATGCCACATAAACTCTTTTTTATTTTATTTTATTTTATTCTCATCAAACCAGTATTTTTTAAAAATGCATTTATTTATTACCTATCCCTTATAATACCACAATAATAAAATATGTTTTTTTACTTTTTTAACAAAAAAATGTAGTTCATTTTTAGGTTTTCTGTTTATATTTAAATTTTATTACAAGTTAATTTTTTTCTTGTGTGTGTTTTGTCCTTTTATTTATTTATTTATTTTTGTATGTGTTTAAAAGCTTTTCATATTATTTAATTTTTTTATATTTCATTTACTACATAAAATTAAACTACAGCAAATAAAAATATGATACGTGGGCGTGGCCACATTTTACATTACATTTTTCATTTTGTTTAATGTTCCTACTTTCTTTTAATTTCTTTCTTTTTTATATGGTTTTAGTTAACTATAATAACCTTTCTTCTGTGACGTCAGATTTTTTTGCCACTGAAATTTAAACACTGGTGTCTTCAATAAATATCTATGTGTTTTCTATAGCATGTTATATAGGGGATTTATTAGCTGGTCAAAGTCAAAAGTTTTCACCCTCAAGTCTCTAAATGTGACCCCAGTGTTTCTTTACTGGTTTAAAAAAAAACTGATTGCCTAGAAAAGTAATAAGACACACCTCCTCTCAATAAACCACTCGATTTGTGTTATCATTTACTTCTAGAACGAATGGATGGTTGCCTTTGCAGGCACCACTAATAATCCAACTGACCATATAAAAACATATAAACGCCCTGAAGAAATATTAAGCTAAATGCTCCGCTCGCTTCTTCACTGATATGTCTTTGGCAGTTTCATTATTGCTCATTATTGACTGACATTTCAGCTTTTGTTTGATTAAACTGTAATGTCTATATCATGTATCAGCACATTTGACATTTAGCAAGAGAGCGAGTGTGAGGTGAACACTCATTTACTAAATGAGCTCTATCGCTCAACTCAAAGATCAACCACTGAAGAAAATGGATAGGGCCATTTCCTGGCCGATATGAGGGCTGCTTATTTCTCGTTCTCAGTCTCATTCCACGTTATAGCGCTCATGTTTCGGTTTAATTATATAACATCTGAGTGATCTGATGAACATGTGCTTCATGTGCATTCAATTATTAAAACGCATTAATTATATTCACACTTACACATACTTTTTCACATACAAAATAATGCATTTGGTTAAAAAAAGGTTTGTGTCGATTTTTTTTGATTTATGACAGCTATATATGAAATTATGTTCAATCAGCAAAGTAGTGGAATGCTATTTGTAGCATAAACAAAAAGTTTAAGTTAATTAATTGAGTTGTGGTGGTCCTGGAACCATATAATCTTATGCGTTTTAGTTCAAATCAGTAAATAGCATTGTAACTTATTAAGACACTTGCGTTAGTGCAGCCATTTACTTTCATATATACTCTTTAGCACAAAAAATAAAAATAAAACATGCTTAATTAAAAGGTTTTAAATGTCAGTTAATGTCCTTAAACTCTTTGTCATTTCACTAAAAGCATAAAAAAAAAAAATAATAATAATTTTAACATCTATTCAGAACATGTTAGTAACTAGAAATATACTGCCGAATTTTCAAAAGCTAATTTTATTAAGTTACTGCTACTTATTCTTGAAGAAAATCAATTATTATGTCAGCTGAACACTTTTTAAGTTGTGGTTTTAATTATTTAGCATATAGCATATAGTATATAAGCGCTATCATTGCATATATATATATATATATATATATGTTTCCCTCTTACTTTGGCTTCATGATTTCTCATGTTCGCTGTTCTCTCTGTATCAGCTTCACTTTATTTCATCTGTCGCATGTCCCCTGTGAGGACACTCTGACTGATGTGACATTTGTCTCAATTAAAGAAAGAGATTTGTGTCATTCAGAGAAGTAGAGAAATTGCTCACATTTTTACAGATGGGACACATTTATGATATTTGCATGCCGCTAATAATTCAGATCAGTATGATTAGCTTAAAGGTAAAAAAGATAGCAAACTGTTTTAACCAAGCAATCACTATTTAGGAGAATAGAAAGAATATTTCCCATCTTGCTTTCTAATAAACCTGGCATTGAATATTGTTGGCTCAGTGACAAATTACTTTTGTTTTGCTATTGCAAGTCACTTTGGATAAAAGCATCCGCTAAATGCATGTAAATGTTTCTACACTAAAGAAATGCAAGGTAAAAATATAAAAAAAAATTTCATATGCACATTACACTCTAAAAGTAAGTCAGGATTACTATAATTTACTAATATGGTTTGCGAGATAAAAAGAAAATACTTCAGATTTAAGCCTGGAAACCATAATGTCTTTCATTACATTAAAACAGATTTCAACATTTTGTCGTTTAATGGTCCTTGTGTCATTCCAAACCTGCATGGTTTTCTTTCATCTGCTGAACACACATATTTTGAAGTATGTTGGTAACCAAACACAGTATGGAAAAAAGGAAGTCAATGGAGACTAACAACATTCTTCAAAATATCTTCTATTATGTTAAACAGAAATTTTAAAAGAATTCATGCTGGTTTGAATTTGAAATAAAAATAATATTATGTAAACTATCCCATATTGTTTTTATTTCTTTTTTGTTGAAGTAACTTGTGAAATGGTCTTGCTTCATGCTTTGTATAGCATGTATAGTATAGGACTGAACATTATTTTATCTTAATCATTAAATTAATGTGGCTGATATGAGCAATAACTATACTAGTTTATAACTAAACCACTTACTTTTAGCATGTGTGATGCTAGCTGTAATTTAAAGATATCACTCGAGTTTTGAATGATGAGAACTATGTTGAACCATTGTTTCGTAATACACACTGAATTTATTATAGACACTTTAGGTAATGGCACATAAGACTGCATTTTTCAATCAGTGCTGATCCATTGGAAAAGAACCATTAAGTTAGTTCAGTTCACTTATTTGAATTAGATATTTGTTGCTACTGAAGTGTTAATCAGACGCACTATTAAAGGGATAGTTCACCCAAAAATGTAAGACCTTTGTTTATTTTTCTGGAACACAAATTAAGATGTTTTTAATGAAATACGAGAGTTTTCTGACCCCGTAGACAGCTAGGGTTGTATCGTATCGTGGTCAGAACACACCATGATTCTCTCCATAATAGCACTGGGATGTCGAGGAGAATAATTGTTAAATATAGTTGTTAAGTCATTATTTTTGTTCTCTTTGTGCACAAAAAAAGGATTTATAAACGGTTTGGAACGACATGAGGGTGAGTAATTAATGACTTTTTTTAATAATTTATCATTTTTATTTTTGGGTGAACTATCCCTTTACATGCTTTTATTTTTTTGAGTTGCAAGACAAATAGAAGTCATGAAGACAATGACAGTAGTCTCATGTACAGGGAACATTTAAGTGTGGATGGTACTAAATGGCCATTATTAGTGAAAAGCCACAAGCTTTAAATCATCTTTAACAAGTCCTGTCCTTCCAGTGCGCCATAAAGAGCTGCCAGCTGAATTATACTAATAGGCCTTTGTTACTGTTTGATTTGCCACATGGGAAGAGCCTCCGGAGCTGCCGTGTGTCATTGTTCATTCCCTCTCTCTCGCTTCCTTTTCCCAGATGTTACTCAACTCCCTGTCAATTCTATTTTTCCTTTCCTCCAGGATATTATTCCACTTTTAATTCTGCCATCTTTGACTCTTTTTACCTCGCCACGTTCCTTCACGCCTCTCTCGTCCTCGTTCTTTTTTCCCTTTTGTTCCAGCTAATAGTCCCGGAGACTGTAATAAATCTCGACTGGCCCGGTTGAGACAGACGAGCGGCGACGTTGACGGATGGTGAGGAATTTACAGGATTACAGGTGGAGTCGGCTGATTGATTGGGTTTGCGTTGCACACGCGAAGAATTACTGTCGGAAGATGCGAGATGATGGGCTGATGTATTGCTCAGCCAAGCCTGATGAAGAGGGGAAAATGGACTTGAACAATGGTCTTACAAGCTTCCATCTCACTCCCATTCACTTCTGTGGCACCGTGTCTTTGTGTATCTGGTTCTCTTCCAGAATTCGAAAAAAGAACCCAATTATTCTCTGACAGGAACAAGCTAGCAATAGTAGTTCAATCATACGCTGCTTTAGGACCTGTAGGCCATAAACACACTGCAGCTAAATACAGTTGTCACTCCTTGCAGCTTGTAAGAGGTGTAAGAAAGACAAAAAACTAAAACACAGACAGTGGTATGTTGATTTACAAATGCTGATATTGTCTCTCTCCATCAAAGCTTTTCCCTCCAGCCATGCAGTTTCAGAGTAAGCCATACGCTACATGCTGCCGTCTGCAGTGATTGCCAGATGAAAATACTTCACAAAACAGCTCCATCAAGGTATAAACATTTCAATCATAGTTGAGTTTGGATGTTACTCACAGTGGCTCTTAACATACATAGGTGACAAAAGGGTGAAACTGTGTTTGCTACAGTATAATGATCTTTTGTTAATTATGTATATACATAATTACGTATGTACATTCAACACACACACACACACACATATATATATATATATGTGTATATATGTGTGTGTGTGTGTGTATGTAGTATTAAATAAATAATACTTTTTACATAATAATGAATTTTTATTTATATATTATTATTATACATTATTGGTGCACCAGTTAAGAACCACAACAAAAACTATTGTAAACTATTGTAAATGTAATATTTAACAGACTGCATTTTCAAATACAGTATAATTAATATTTGCTTCTATGTTGAGTTGCTGCGGTATTTGATGTCCAATGCAAAAATGAAGCAAAACCGATTGAAAAGGTACAGGACTTTAGCCATCACACTGACATAAAAATAAGCTTAATGTTGTGTTTGCCAATAGCTTCAATCAGCCCTATTACAGAACACGGGCATGTAATTATGGTTGTTCATGATGAAGGCTATTTGTCTATGTATTATTCAGTTCAAGACCCTAAATCTGAACATTCCTTTAGCGTTTCATAAGCATTGTCTCCGAAAAATATATGGAATAATGTGAAACAATAGGCTTTCGTCTGATGTTTTACGCATAGTAATTACATTGTGTGATTGGATCTGGCATCTGAACCTAACTTTGAGGTTGAGGAGTACTGTTAATGAAGTACTTTAATTATGTCACATAAGCAATTAGTCCTAAACCGGCAGCTCGTATTGAAAGATAGATTTGCTGTAGTTTTCTTTGCTAGAGCAATAATTAAAAGCCATCAAGAGACTGACCCGTTGACACCAACTAAACAGCTAATTTGAGCACAAATTAGCCATAATTCTACCACTGTTAACACTTCAGTATATCTAATAGATGATGCTGAAGAGAGATTTACTATCAAATATACTGTATATATATATATATATATATATATATATATATATATATATATATATATATATATATATATATATATATATATGTATATAAAATGTATACATTTTGCATGGGAAGAGATTGCTTTCTGTGGAAATACAGTGCAGACCTTGATCAAACCACTCAAACAAGCAGCGCAGTGTTCCGAAAGCACCTCGGGAAGTTATTAAACCAGGTCTAGGTACAGTATTATAAGCTAGAAAAATGGCACGCATCAATATTGAGGCCATTTTTATAAAAAGCCCATAGAAATATTTGACTTCCGCAGGCCGGAAAGGAAATGAACAGTGTAAACTGGACAGAAACCAAAAGAATGAGCAACCGAATGTTCATTTGAGCGATGAATCACGGCGACTCTGAACTGCACCCACCGCAGACTCATCCTCTTCAGCCAAGAGCTGAATGAAAGATTTCATTAACCTCATACTCAAATATGTGTTTATAAGTCACAGGGTGTATTTACAGTGGTTATATGTAGTATCTAAAGACATTTGATGGTTGTGTGCCTGAATATTTATTGGGAAAATCTCTTCTTTTTGTTTTATCCATTCCCCACTAAGCTTGGGCGTACTTTTCATCTGTTCGAGTGGACAGCTCTCCATCACAAAGCTGCATTTGTCGCTTTTTCCTTTTGATTGCTCCATTTGCACTTTGCCAAACTCTACAAACCTTTCACTCGCACAGACACACTTGAATAGGCAGCGAGTTTGATTGACACGTACGGAGTGGAGAAAATAAAAGCTCTCTGTTGAAATGTATTTTATTTTTTCACATTGTAAACATGCATAGACAGAGGGAATCTTCTAGACATTGACTCATAGGTTGGCCTCAAACTGACAACCATTGATTCTTCTATTGATTGCCTACAAAGCCCTGTGCTGTCTTGTAAGTGGCTGTGATTTTTTTTCTTTTGGCATTAAGTACTATGTACTTACATCAAAAAAATAAGTACAATGTTACAATATTGTGTTCATATTGTATTGCAAAACACGTTTGCTGAGGAGGGATACGGGTAAGGTTAGAGACAGGTTTGGTGGTATGGGTAGGTTAAGGTGTAAGGGATGGGCTAATAGGGTAATTATAAATGTAATTACAGAAATTAAATACATATACGTAAAGTTTTTAAAATGTAAGTATGTACACAGTAAGTGCATTGTACCACCTAATCTAAAATTGGAACAATGATAAATAATAAAAGTAAAATAAATGATACTAAGAACTACATGAATCAATCAAAAGTGATCTAAAAATGATGGATTCAGAGAATCACGTCCCGAAATCTAAAATTACTTTTCACAAAATCTTTTCAAAAAGAGGCCGAGTAGTAAAACAGGGATTTTTTGAACAGGAGTGATTGATTTGCAGCTTATCAACATGTTGGCCTTCAGACTTTTTAGTTTGATATTTTGAGAGTTAAAGCAAAAAAAGAAAAAATGGCCTTCTCTCTAACTCAGATGTCTATGATAGAGTACATACTGGACTGTGTCCCAATATGAGGTCTAGTTTCTCAATATGGACTCCAAGCCAATACTCCTAATTGAGTGTGACATGTTAACGACCGCACATCAGTTACATCCTTACTTCCTCGGCCGGCCTGATAGAGCTTCGCTCATCATGCTGGAAAAGTCATTTATATCATTGACTTTCCCCCAGACGGCCGGCCAGATGAAGAGGTTTTCCTAGACTGTCCGTTAATGAGCAGACAGTAATTATCACAGCAACCTGAGTGAGTCAGATACATCCGTTCAGCTGAACTCATTCATAAGGCCTGAAACTGATATACAGTAGTCAACATTTAAAGTGGATCAGAAAAGTCCTAAGACAAGAAAGCTTTTGCTTTTAGGTTTTAGGACAACTTGGATGGAAGTTTTTGACCCACTTCTAATGTTGACTACTGTATACGGTGCATTTAAAAATCCTGCGGGTTCACACTGTCACTCTCTTGTATTAAATTGTTTGATATGTTGGTGCTCTGTGTCTACACTATCTACACTATACACCAGGGTTCCTCATATCTTACCCTGGAGGTCCATTGCACTGCAGAGTTTAGCTCCAACCCTGATAAAACTCACCTACCTGTGATTTTATACTGATCCTGAAGACACTGATTAGCATGCTCAGGTGTGTTTGATTAGGGTTAAAGCAAAACCCTGCAGGAAAATGGATCTCGAGGTCCAGATTTGCTATACAACCTCCTCAATGTATATGAGTTTTTTAGCATTCAAAAGTATTGGACTCCAGTGTTTGACCTCCTGTTTCCACCAGTGAATAAGGAAAAAAAGGTAATTGCTACTTTTTATCATGCAATTTAACATGCAATTGTGAAAAATAAATTAACAAATTCCCTATTTAGACTTGCAGCTGCGAGTTTATAGCTCAGCATTTTAAGAAAAGTCGTGATTTTGAGATTGTGAGTTGTCCAGCAAATTACTTTATAATTCACAACTGCACATTTATATCTCTACAGTTCTGAGTGAAATGCCAGATGCGAGATGTAAATTAGCAGTAGCAATATTTTTTTTAGTTATAGATATGGTCTTCCATAGGATATAGTATTATACAGTGTATAAATGCATTAGATATATATCCAGCTGGCATCTGCAAACAAATAACGCGACTCTTTAAATAGGATAGTTTTATCTCTTAATACCTTTAACAAAAAAGTGCTTGTGCTATCTTTCTTTAACAGAAACACCACTTATTTTTGATGTTTTTGATCTTTTGCTCTCTAATGCAAATGCCATTCATAAAAGTTCCTTTTTGTATTTTGTCTCAGCTTTGACTCTTTAATATGACAGCTTTACAGACAAATATGCAGAGTGTCTGCTGCGAATGACAGAGTTTAAACAGCACTCATGGGTAAATGTATCATTCTTTACATAACACACTTCAAACAGCTTATTGTTAATACTCATTTCCTCATAAAAAGCGATCATCCCTTAAACTGCATTTCATATTTAAGACACATCACACGCACAAAGTGTCTTTGTTCTAAAAAAGGCCTCAATCCCTGATGTTATTTACTGTTGTCTGGCATTATAACGCCTAATCTTCTTCTCGAAGGCAGTATCCGGTCATTGTCAGATGATATGCTAAAGAGGGTTTTGGTCTTTTTTCAGCATCACAAAGGGTTTTTTAAGTACTTAAAAGGATAGTTAATCTTTTAAGTGTGTTCGACAAGTGCATTAGGGTCCCTTGGCCTGTGTTCTGCTCTTATTCACAACCCTGCTGTCTGTTTTTTGGCACTCGGACCCACTGACCCAGAAAGCAAAGCCCTATTGTTTTTAAGCCTTCTTTATCTCACAATAGGGATGGCGTGGCACAGGGAATAGGACTGCAAAGTCCCGATCTTTCATGTTTTTTAAACACACAACGGCTTTTAATGGATGATAGTGTTACGACAGATTTAAAAGTCATGCAAGTGCAATTTCAGTTCACTGGAAGGTGGATCCAACCATGAGAACCTGAGAAAAGGCATAGAGGTTGTTTGTTTTCATCCGTGTTGTATTAATCGTATTTTGTGCAGCCACAGCAAAACGCATTCCGAACTTGTATTCTGTCAACACAAATGAACTATGAATGCAAAAACATGCATAACAACGCAGATTAAATGCCGTGGGTTATGTCTCAGACACACATTCGCACTCATATCATTACACCATCGTGTGTTTGTTACTGTCAGGGCCGCGATCGTAAATCTGGCAGAGTGTCAGTTAGAGGTGGCTGGAAAATTAGGATGTTATGGATGGGAAGCTCTCGTGCACTTACACACACTCACACACCCTTGAGATGGCAGATGAGCGATTTTCAAAGAGTAGTAAAGCTGTCTGTCTCTCCTCTGTATGTCCTTGTCCGTTTCGTTCCATTCTACCGTCTGTCAAGCAGAGCCCTCCCATGGAGACTGACACACTCTCACAAGAATGACACACACACGGAACGCGGCGTATTTCACTGTCTCTTGCAATACTTTTGCTTTTTTATTTGTTCTGCTAGTTCTTTTTGAGGCTTGATCAATAGAGAGCTAAAGTCTTACCTGAAAATCTGAATAGCTCAACAGTGCCCTTTAGACATTTTTTTGGTATTTTTACAGACACGTTTCTTAATGCCGGTACAGTCACATTCTCTATAGGCTTTGTGATAGGTACATACCAACAGACATTTTTGGAATTGAATGGTTCTGTTAGATGAATGTTTCTGCGTAAAACACAGTACATAAAGGATACAGCAAAAAAGGTATGTGCTGTAGTACCGGAGTAAATGTTTTATAAAAGCTGAAAAATTTCACACTTTAGATGCTGAATCTAGCATGTTAATGTTACCCAGAATCCTATACAGAAAGTTATTTCGTTACAATCTTCTGAAAGCTTTTGCCGGTCATGAGAGATTTAAGAGCACCCAGACACATGCTGTGTGTTTACATCTGAAAATAAACTGGATTTATCAGTACGGAGCTGGAGAGACACTGTTGTCTTTGATTGACTGCACATTTTCATACATTTGTTACTGGTGAAGTGTGCATTGACGCTACCTGTCTTTTGATGGATTACCCCTTTCATCCATTGACTTGATGCGAGTTTTGTAACAAATTAGAATAAGATGCTGTTTTCAAAGAGTGTTGGATTTGCCAATTAATATATGACAGGAACAAAACAAATCACCATATATGAAATTGCATTTTGAATATGACTGGAGATTTCAGCTGATAAATACTGCATAAATAGAGGGAGTTGGAGATTTGTAAAGGAAAGGTTAAGAAATGGTCCACTTCAAAAAGTAAAACAGACTCTTAAGTTGCTCCAAACCGGTAACCAACGAATAACATACAGTGGTAGTGAAGCGGTAAAAATTCGGAAATGATTCATTCATAAATACGGTCACTTGGTTCAGTCCTGAATAAATGTTTGAACCAATTTGTTGAATGTATGATTCAGTGGCTCGATTATAAAAACAATCATTTGTTTTGTTTTCAAAAATAAAGCAATGATCGGAGTGATTCGTTTGAGTAGAAGATTCACTCATAAAGACGTATAATTTGTTGCCACCTACCGGTGCATCGATGTAACAGCATAGATTGAGAAACTGAGGAAAAAAGAGCCGCACAGTTTTAAAAACAGCATTAGGTTGAGTAAAAGATGTTGTTTTGAAATGAAAAAATGTATTTATTTTTGGGTGAGCTATTGTTTGAAAAGAGATTTGTAAAGCTGTTTATGGAAATGACTCTTTCGCTGCACGAGCTGTTTGTGACACAATTACAGAAGGGCATTATGTAGTTTTGTCATTTATTGCAAAGCTGTACTACATTTTTGGTGTTTTAGAGCCACATGATGAGTTACCTGTAGAAGATGACAAAAATTGGAGTGTCATTTTGTTGCTCTTTTTTGTTTCATCCTCATCTTTTTTGCTCCTTCACAATGGGCATCTTTTCTGCTCCTCTCAGCACTCCTCCTCTGCAGGAGACAAACAACACAACATAAAACCTTCTGCCTCCCGCTACTTCCCCTCTCATCTCATCCTTTTCTCCCTCTCATTCTGGCATTTTGTCATAAGCTGAGGTTGGAATCAAATCCTCCGATTGCCACATCTGCATCAGAAAGGAGGACAGAAGATGATCTGTGTAACAGAACCGTTTTGATACAACAGGTGCTCAGCAGTCATGCTCAAAGCTTTCTTTGTCCCTTTCTGAAGAAATGTTTACTATCCAGAAAAGTTTGGAGACTCTTATTTCATTTTTTTGTATTGTATGTGAGTGTTACTTTTCTCACAGAACTCATACTCAGTTGAGATGTGATTGGTCACCAAAGTGTTGCTATGCAGTTGCTGAGGTGTTCTGAATTGTTCATGACCTTTTTCTTTGTATTTGCATGGAGTTACTTACTCGCCCAGGACAAAATCTATTCATGTGATGCAGATTAAGTAAAAAGCTTAAGTCATGTACGAGTATGTAGTTTATTAAAATCTTTAATGCCGAGTCTGAGCAATAAAAATAATGCTGCTTGTATTAGAAAGCAGTCAAGGCCATTTCTCTGGGCTCTTTCAACAATCTGTGTGAAACTGGAGGTATCATTCAAAGTTTCTCTAATGTGTTAAATTAAATCTGTCAATACTTTATCCATTGCGAGATTTCATCCAGGAACTTTTATGCTGCAAATCTTGAACTTTACCTCTTAATGATATTGTGCTATTTCAGTGAAAAATTCTTAAGGAATACTTGCACATTGTTCAGTCAATGAAGTAATTATTTATGAGTTATTCGGGGTGAGAAATGTCATGCACTTCAATACAAAGTAGTTCATTGAGCAAACTGTGAATTATTGAACATTCAATTTTCCAACAGTATAAAAACTTGTTGTAAAATATGGTCATGTGCCATGTTTCACTGATTTTTGAAGGGGGAGACAGGGAGTTTCTTGATAATGTGACTTTGGGCATTCAGACAGCACCTGTAGAGATGTGGCTCTAATGTGACACTGTCCTCTGTAGACAATAACCTGCTGCAGTATGACCTTTTGGCTCCTGAACACAGTCTGTGTTTAGCTGTGTTCTAGAACCTAGTGAGCTAACTTGCCGACTACACCTAAGTGATAGGCAAGGGATTTTACTCTACATCTTACATGTAACATACTTGTTACATTTTATAGTCAGAAAAAGGGTGTCAAATGGTCATTTATGACAGCTCTTGGAATTAATTTTACCAGCATTTATTACTAAGCATGTAACATACATAGGCTTGGTCCTGGCAGACTAGATCTGCTATAATGCTGATAAAAGAGAAAGCATATATCTGAAATGTACATGAAACTGTCACTTGAATTCAGACTGCTACAAGGAAGATAGGGAGAACCCTTCGAGTAGATCTAGGCAGGTGGTGCTGGGAAGGTGGAGGGTGAATTATACATATATAACTAAATTATGATACAAATACACCAGTGGCAAGCAGTGAATTTTAATTGGCTAATCAGTGCACTAAGATATTACTACACTTATGTGTATTTTTAACATAAACTTTGATAGTTTGGGTGCAATAAGACATGAGACCGCATATCAGAATTTAAAACTGATGATTTAAAGTTTAAAGCATGATTTCAGCACCATAGCCATTTTTTTACAATGCCGTACTCTATAAAATGTGGCAGCAGCTCATTTGCATTTAAAGAGACGTGCACAAAATCAGCCTGTTCATGCTTTTACTCGAAATATGCATTTTAAAAATGATATAATAAATTATGTTTGGGGCATTGTGTGAAACTTCACAGACACATTCTGGGGACACATTTGACTTACATTAGAAAGCAAAAGCAAAACTCCTGTGAAATGTGTATGGCCCGATGCCTCCTGACTCTTTGACTTTATCAGCAACTCTTGCCTGTCTGGCTCTTCTCATCCTCCAGTCCCTCCTTTATCAGTCAATTCTTCTCAGAGGTGGTCTGACTCACCAGCAAACACTCGATCTAACTATACGCCGCCGCTGCTTCTCCTGCCTGACAGTGATAGAGCCCCAGGACGATCTGTGAGCGATGGCAGGAGGAGGTACTGAAAAATGGAAAAACAGGGAATATTTAGAGAGCTGGTCAACAAGGGAATAAAACAGTAAACTGGATTTGTGATATTATCTGAGGAAAATGTAGTCACTAGATTATCTGTTGCTAATATTTTCTGAGTTTATTTTAATATGATGCTATGTTATTGCTAGTGCGTTCTGGATCATATTTCCGGAAACCTTCTGGTCACTAGATATGGTTCATTTTGTAACAGATTTGTAATAGTAATGCTTGCCTTAGCAAACATTCAACTAAAATAGAGAGACAGGGAGAGCAGGGAAGAAGTGCTAATTGCATTTTTCCTCTGAATGTCTGATGGAATCAGATGAAGCTGTGCAGCTGTCACCTGTTGGCTGATTTGCGAATGATATTGCAAAAGTGGTTTGATGCTTGTCATTCAATTGACAATTGACAGAGTGCTGCCTCTGTAAAACAATTCTACACACTTAAACTCATTCTATGCCCATTGCTTCTCAAATCCGAATTCCAGCCCCCTCAAAGCTGCATTTTCATGCCTTATTAAACACACTGTGCTAACGAGAGGAATAACTCATCAAGAGGATTTGGAATGGCAGGAAGAAAGAAGAAAACATGAACTAGAATGGCTCATGATTCAGTCTGATTTGTGAAGGTCACTGAAAGTCACAAGTGAAAAATATAATAGCTGCGAACTGATTGTGTATGTGAAAAATCACAGTAGACAGTATGTCTCAACAGTTTCTTCTTGACATTAAGACTGAAGTGAGCCAATAGAGACTTGTTTAACTCTTTCCTGGCCATCACTTTAAATACCCCTATTATGAAGGTTCATATTTTGGTTTGAGAGTCCCAAACAACACATTTACATAAAGGTCAAAAAACACTTTTAGCTTCTTATAATATGCATTTATTTGTACCTTATTTGTTCAGCCACTACCAAACGATTTATTCAACAATTCATTTTTTCAAGCCACTCCAGTGATTGGTCAATTTCATTTAAAAGTGAGGTTTTAATGCTACAAAAGCAGCACCTAGTGAAAAAGAATGAATTTGCATTTTCCAACAAGTGAGTCCAACAAGTGAGTGGCAATATGATAATGATTAGTGTCAACATGAAACAGCATGGGACTCATTTTAAAAATGATTAGTTTCAATTATTCAGAATCAACTCTTTCTTTTAGAGACAGTACGTTTGAAACAGAAACGTTTGCAGGATGTTTTCATTCACTTAGAGATGCGTTACAGAATGCATGTAAGGTCATTTTCAAAAAACATTCACCAGTTACCACCAGCATTTTGAAAAAAATGTTGTGTTCCTGAGCTTTTAAACATACAAAACAGTTTTATTCTAGCTTCATGCATCCGTTTTTATAAGCACTTGAATTTGGGCAAGTTTAAAAAAATTTAAATGTTAAAAATTAATATTTTAAACAAAGTTAGAGATAATCATGCTTTTTCCCCCAAGATTATGTCCAATCAGTCAGTGGTGGGGAAAGAGTTAAGAAATTTCTTGAAAAATATTCACACCTACTTAGACACACATAGTCCATCCATATTTTGCCACTGTGCTATGAGCATTAACCCACAAGATGTCTTATTTACTTTTTGCTCTCTAACATGACCAATCAAAGAAGACAGGAAATTACCCTTCACCTAAAGCCACTTCTGTTTTCGTAAACAACAACACTATCTGTCCTGTGTTGCTCGTGATGGAGTGCTCTCTAATACATGTGTGTCTTTGTGTGTAGCTGTCTGTCAGCCAGTGAGTGTTACACACGTGTGTGTTTGTGTTTGTGGGGGCTTCTGGATTGAAGCTCCTATCTCTGGTGTGCAGCTGTGAAGCAGGTCGTAGGGACACATCTCCAGCCTGTAAATATAGCACACACACGTACACACACAAGCACTGCCAAACCAGATTAACACCCAAATAAATCACCTTCAGAGATGCTCTGCTGAACATAAAGTAGAGGATCAGGCTAAAAAAACCTTTCTGTACTGTCCTCACCATCTTGGTTCTCTGCTCTTAGTTAGTTGTGCATTTTGATAAGTTTGTTTACTATGGGATGTTTCACTTTTGATTGATAGCGTATAGGGGATCTGTTAGAAGTTTGAATTTAAGTGCTGCATTCAGCGCTCATCAGATTTGTAGCAAAAATGTGGAAAATAAAAGTTTTCCTGGTATTATTTTAGTCATTCCTATTACTAAGTATGTTTCAATAGCCCTATGATAAATTTATATGTGATAAAGCCTATATATTTAAATGCAATGTAAATACCTTTTAGATTTTGAAATACCTTCAATAACATCACCCTCCAGGAAGTGACATCACATAAACATGAATAAGTATTAGTATATTTTTTTATTCTCATTCCTTAGGTGAGCAGTAGTTGATTAAATAACTTGAGCTCTTTATTTACTCTAGTATACTGTAAGCTCAACTGAAATCATGTTACAAATAATGAACTTTGAAGGCCGTAAGAACATCACAGAAGTCTTAAAAAGTGGTTGTATGTGTCCCACATTATGTGGGTGCTTTTGTGCTGTTAAGCAGCGTGTTTGGCAAATGCGTTACTTATTTGCCACGCTCATGGCATGCTTCACGTTTTCCCATTCGTTGTTTTCCTTCACAAATCTGGCATGAATTTAAAGCCTGTGTAAATGCTGCAGCTTGTGTTTGTAAGTTAAGAAATGTTTCTGAGGAATTTCCAGCCCCAGTCTCTGATGTAATTACATTTTCTGCTTTTGCAATAGTAAGACTTAGCATGACAGTTCAATATTCTTGGCTAACATCTGTGCTGTACATGGATGATTAGCATATAACATAAAAACATCAACAGCGCCTTTGAAAGAAGCTTTTATTAAATCTTTTATAGGAACCAGAAATCGACAGAACCTGTATTTTTAAGTCATGTAATGTATAATGGTTTGCTTTGACGGTTAGATGTTTAAACTACATTACATTTGGTCACAAATCCATATTATAGTCAATAGTTGATAGGGAGGACTTACCTATTAATACAGGTTTTTCTAATGCTGGTTTGCTAATGGAAAGTATAGACAAATTGCATCCAACTTCTAGAATTCAGTAGCGTTCTCTTGCTACTTATTTTTCACTGTAATGGAGACCTAGAACATTACAGTTTAATTCAGGGTCACATAATTTTCAGGCTCAAACTTCATATGTCTAATTCAACTAATTACTGCACCAAAATTACATTTCAACCATGCACAACTGATCACTTGGCTCTCTTTGAGTAAAGAATTTTAATTTTCAACTCATTTTTACGGTCGAGAGGTTAGTTAGTGAATGCGCTGCGGCCAACTGATAAATTATGCTTTCCTAAATTAGATGTTTTAAAAATTGCTTTAGGAAAATAGGCTCTTATTTCATACCCGAGCACAGATGGTGTCAGCCAGAATGAGAACCGGAAAATAAAACAGCTCACAATGGAATTAAATATTCTACACAGAGTGTCGGTGTTTAGTAGCTATAACACACTTTACGCTTCATTAAAAAACCTGCACTTTTTTATTGCATTTCCTCTAGCTGAAGTTGTTGAAATAATTTGAATTGTTGTTAGAATCATGTATAAAATAAAAATACATCGATATTTGCTTTTAATATTGCTCAACATTATTTTACATGACATTTCGAGATTCTTCTGCCATTGTCTACACATATATATAGTCATACCATATAGAGTTCTGGGAAACTGCTTTGTTTGCCTTTTTTTTAAGGGTCATGCTGTCTCTCCGCTATTGCGTTCAGGGCAGGATTTTGATTTTCTGTTGTGATTATGAAAAATGACACCATTGTTTTGTCATTCATGCTGCATTGAGAATTGAAAAACTAAGTCCGATCATCAGCATTTGCAGCAGCTGGTGATCCTTACAAAATGTCGGCGTGACGTAGATTCACATTCTTTATAGTAATAGAATAAGAAAGCAGCGATGAAAGGGCCCTCGCACCAGGGCTCACCTCCACCCGATGGATTTAAGAAGAGAGCAGTGAGCAATATGCATTTAAAGAACCAAATATAGAAATAATATGTAAATGCTGCTGAACATTAACATGTTCTCTGACAAGCACTTTTATCAATTATGAAGTTTGGTGCACATTGAACGTGGTACGTTTCAGTTATTGTGAAACAAGACACATCCTGTTGCCAGCTGGAGGCGCTATGATTATAACTGAATATTGGCCCTTAGATGCCTTCAGACCAGTGTTCATTCCAAATATGTGAAGTTTGGGTACAGATTGGACATTGTATGTTCAAGTTGTCTGTTGCCAGTTGCTGACGCTATGATTGTAATGGAATATTTTCCTTTAGATATGTTCAGGCCAGGACCCTCACCAAACGTGTAGTTTGAAACCGATCAGACATTTTATGGCTGAGATACGACAACTTCTATTCCCATGGAGACGCCCGCCAGGGACACGCCCACTGGCAAAAACTCAAGGTCTTGGCAAAAGTCTTTAGAATAGACTGACCAAATATTATATTGATGTCATTAAACCTCTAGGAGTAGTTCATTACAGGGTAAAACACACCACTTCCTGTTATCAGCGGATGGCACTATGAATACTCAAGTCAGGAGTCTTATCAAATGTGAAAATTGGGGCATATTGGACATTGTGTAAGTAACAACTTCCTGTTTCATAGCAGAACATCAAATTTTTCCAGGCTACCACGGACATGCCCTTCTGTGCAAACTCTAGGTCTTTGCAATTTAATATCCCAAAGGCCTTTAGTTTGATCAAATTTTGTGTTTATCTGAAAAAAAAACTATGTGTGTACCAATTTTCATGCATGTACGCGAAATGCAGCTTGAAACTATATATTTTGCCACACCCACTTCTGAAACCCATATTAGATGTCCATTTTCGCCACATTTGGGATGTGTGCTAAGTTGGTACGACCATGTCCAAAAAAAACCATACATTTTTTGCAGGAAGCAAAATACATCATTTCAGCAGATTGGGTGCTCTTCTAAATCCAGTATGTTATTTTTAGATAAATTGCTTTTGTAGAGGTTTCTGATCACTGGAGGCAATAAGACGTTCTGCTCAGGTGAGGCTGTAGTGTGAAAAAAAAAAAATCTAAATAAAGTGAGAAATTTAGCATGGATTGGATTCTACAAATTCCTCTTTGTTTGTAAAACAAATGTTGATATCATAGTATTAAAAAGGCATTGGAGTTTAACACGATTTGTGATTTAAAAATGAAATAAAGCCCGAGCCGGCGCGGCTTTATTGCAGAGAGAGGAAATTGTGCTCTCCTATCCCCTCGCAGTTCATTTGCAGTCATTCTCCACAAAATCAATTTTCAATTTCCTCCATGGGAAAGCACCTTGCCGCACATGGCAACAGCCAAGCTATTTGCGCTTCATTAGCCTAGCCCTACATTATTATTATTTTTTTTCCTGTTAAGATTGTGTACTTGAAGAGCAATTCTGAAATTTTTCACAGCTAACGTTGCATTACTTAAGTTAATGTCCACTGGGCAATGTTTCGCATGGGTTCTGAATTTCACTTAGTGCCAAGGCAATGTTAGCTAATGTTTTAGCCTAGAGTGCAATATATAAGCATTTACCTCTAACTGCGTTCTGTGCCTTTAAAGGTGTGTTTATTGAAAGGGAGTATCAATGGCTGTGACACGAATTGTTCTAATTTAATGTGCATTTGACAGTGTAACATAAGCACGCAAATCAGCAGGGTAAGCAAGTGACTTAGGAGACACTTTTATTGAAGTGACTTAAATGCAGCAACTCAATCAAAGAATCTGCTGAAAGTCTGTATCACCTTGAGAAGGCTATCCATTAGCATTGCTATTCATCTCAATGGCTCATATTTGTTGAATGTCGTGTAACCGATCACAATACAGTATGTGAAAACTCTTTGCTGAATGTTTGTATATTTAATCATTTAATCTCCATCCATGGCAGAGAACGTATTTAGTACAAATTCGCAGATTTTGCATCGGCCGTCAATGAAGAATGATGTACTTTGCAGGCATAATGGTGTAGTTAAGATATGTACCAGATGGACCACTCTGACCAGCCAAACCTTGACCTCCTGCTTGGACTGATTTTATTCAGAAAAAAAGAAGTCACAACTAGCATAATCCTCAATGAAAACGGTGTTTTAATTCACATGCGACATAAGAAAATATATATTTAACATAGATTTGCAATTATGGAGAAACAGTGAATCCCTTAGATCTCTTTGTTCCTTTGATACTCTGTCAAGTCGTTGCTGTTGGTAATTGCTCTGCAATAGGTGGAAAAGGCTCTGGAAGACATTTGGTTTTCAGGAGGTAACTGTGAGTCTTTCTCTCTCCTAAGATGCTGAATTGGCAAAACTGTGCAGATGAGCCCTGATAGTCCAGTGGGAACAGGGAATGGCTTAAAAAGGTTATATTTCTGATAAAGAAAGAAGGCTACTGTTAGAAACTAGTCATATAGTGTCATGTCAAAAAATCATGTAAGCTCCGTATTTATAAATCAGGCTAATTTAAATCAAATTGATTACGCGATATGCTGATTAATTAGTCAAATCACAATGGCAAGAAAACAAATTATATAAAAAAATGACATTATTGTGACATATTCATTAAAATAGATTACAAAAAGTTTTAAAAGACAATGTATTGTTTTATTATCCATGTCAGTTGTCTTTTTCCACATTTTGTACATCTTGAAATGCATTTCCACTTTAAAGTGTGTGGTAAATAAAAATAGTAAAGAAACACAAAATGTCAAGTACAAGGTCGCTTGCTGTAAATGAAAGCAAGAGAGACACTGACAAAAGTTTTCTGTAAGTAATAAGAGGTGCATGCATGTTTTTGTATGCTAGTTTTATTATTTCTATAGAGAAAAATCAGGCTTTTTGAGCGGATCCTGCCTCATTTAGGTGCTGTCGGTACCGGTTTGCTGTAGAAGCAGCTTATGGCAAAAGAGAGAGACAGAAGACAACAAAAGACAAGTTCTTAATCCAGGGAAAGCCTGTTGTCTTGCTTTGGAGTGGAACAGAGTAAGACATTTTTGGCACATTCTGGGAAGACGTGCTACATTCTCAAACCTGACTAAAATAAGACTGCTGAAGAGATGTGTCGAATTCAACATAACATTCATAGTAGAATTTTGATAATTTTTTATAATTTTTCTGATGCATTTTACTGTGCTTATTGATGAATAAAAGAAATTGTGGTTGTACAATGCACTTGGAAGTAAAAAAATATGTGCATAAGAGTACAGAGGCATAAATATGTTGCTGTTGTTGTTGTTGTAACTTGTTTCAAAGCTGTTTTGATTCAGGACGTCTTTTTATTTAGCATTTTAGTTTGATTGCTAGCAATGGTCTCTTTGTACGTATCATCCAAGAGCTATCAGCTCCATGACATTCAGTAAGTGATTCTATCAAACTACTCTGATGCTAACACTTATAACCATTCCTTTGAAAGAATGTTTTTTTGATGTTTGTCATCTGGCGCTGATTTCCATTCTAAATGCCTTTCTGTGGACACTTAAAAGTATACACGCACTGTATATTTATATATAACCTTTTAATATATCAGGTGTGTGTATGTAATTATAATTTCCCTTAGATGAAGAAGAAAAAATTGAAATGCTTAAAAAAAAAATCCAGAACAAACAGAATTCATTCAGACGTACTAAGGTAAAAAAAAAAATGTAAACAACTTTTTAAAAAAGTAAGGTTCTGGCTTCAGTTGCATTTTATTACATTAGTTATGCTCTTTTTTAGCTCCTTCCTCTTTATCCAAAGCACATTATATTCAAATACACCCAGCCGATATCTGAAGAGCTCAGTAAAGCAAAGTGCCTTTGTTAGAGCCTCAAAAGCCACTGAATGGCTAAGTGTAATAATTCAATTTGATAGATTTGTGGTTCGCTGGTACAATTAAACCCAGGTGATGTGCGCGACTAAAGATCCCAGCCTTTGTGAGCGTTTTCAGGAGGATCAGAGAAGGCACAGGCTGATCTTGGACCTGTCAGCCGAGCTACGCCATCAGCATTTCTCATTTATCTTTAATGGGCTCTCGCTGACACGGGTCCTGTCAGATCTGACTTCTCAGCTCAGTATTAGCTCAGCCACACTGTTTCAAAGAGAAGCAGGACCTGGCGTGTTTGATCAGGCCTGTCAGACTGTCGGTATACAAGCGATGCAGGGCTCGACCAGTGAGAGGAGTCAGACCTTCACCAGCCTGACCAAGCAGAAATTCAAAAAAACTCCATACAGTAGTGGGCATGCCTATTTTTGACCTAGTTTACCTGTCATACCTCAACTTTTTACAGTATATAAAATGTGCCTTCTGTCTGTCTATCTCTGTCCATCCATCCATCCATTATCTATTCTTCTATGTATCTATCTATCTATGTATCTATCTATCTATCTATCTATCTATCTATCTATCTATCTATCTATCTATCTATCTATCTATCTATCTATCTATCTTCCTATCTTCCTATCTTCCTATCTACAGTATCTAAACATCATACGCGGCAATGTATGGAAAATTTATTGAGGACAAAATTACACCGAATGTTAATATTAGTTTAAAATATATTAGAATATTTTAGCTACAAGTTGGCCTATATTAACCACCCAAAGCCACTCAGTAGGTCAAGGACTGGCTAGTTAGCAGTGAGCTAGTTATTACCTGCTGGTTATTTTATTCTTAATTTTTAATGTTTTCAAATCTGTTACGAAGTGTATCACGCCTCTCAGAATTATTTCAGACCTGTATTCACACACCCATCTCTGTTTGAAATCCATTAGCGAACAAAAGCGAACGGTTAAACCATTTCACTTAAGCAACGGAACATAAAGCTCGCAGATGCTCCCCATCCAACTGGATCCCTAGGAGTCGGCGAGCTGAATAGTTTTCATGTTTCAAAATGCATTGTGCAGCGCTTCCCAACACCTCAATAACTGTGCAATCTTGCAAATTGCATCCAAAACGATTCTCTATGGATGGCGTTTCTTCTGGTAAATCCGTTCAATCAGCGAAGCCTTTAGCTGTCTTTATAGAATACTAATGAAGCTCAACTTGTTATCATATAAATAAGAAACACAATGGCTTCAAATCATAGGTGTTTGTCTATACGTCAGCGCACCGCTGGAACATCACACTGCATGTTTCCATGCTGCATAATCACCTCCTTCTTCAGCTCTTACTGCTCGGACCGTGGCCCGAGCTTCTGCCAGCTAATAAATATTTTCTCATGAAGCAAAAAGTTCAGGAACTTGGTAAAATAATCATTGGCATGCTGAAAAAAAAATAGTGAGTGATGCCTGTCTCATGAAAATACATGAACCCATCACGTCTCTTCTCCCAAGGATAAACTCGTCTTGTAGTGCCTTGGAGAATTGATGGTTTTCGAGCTGCCGTAGCCGCATAAATCCTGCCTGACATTCATAATTTATTATTTAAAACCTAGCAGTTACAATTACAGCCTGTATAATGCCTTTCTAAAAGTATGCTAATCATACTTTAAATTAAAAAAGTTAAATTACAGTCATTTTAAAAATTAGCTAGATGGACTACATGCTACTAAAAAACTTTGCTGGCTACATTCAAGTTATTTAAGGGAGATAAATTTAACCTTTTTTCTTTCTGTGAAACAAAAGATGATATATTTTGATATCAAGTTTTTCTTTTAGCTTTGTGCGAGGAACAGACTGAACTTTTCATTTTTCAAGTGTAAAGTGTAGCGCTGTTAACTCAAAACCTATGACTGGAATGAATCAATCTGATTCAGACGACTCTAAAAAGATCATTCTGTCCATTTTGGGAACAGCATCAACTGGTTAATTTAAAAGAAAGAATAATTCATTTACTGAAAATGTTTCAAGTATAACTTGGGTTCAGATTGGCTATATAGCATGCAAGTCATAAAAACCTTTTATGGGGCTTAAAAAACATTTTTGTTCCTCAGTTTTTTTTGTTTAACAGGAAAAATAAAGTGATGCAAGTTTGGAACAAAATGAGGGATGAACTATGTGATATAGCATTATAACTGTTCATTTAACTATACAAAATACATTGCCTTGTTCATTAACTATGTGATCTAAATGAACCATATGATTTAATATGACAATATGACAGTTTGGGAGAGTGTGTTATATAGTGAATTATTACTTTTATTCAGCATGGATACATTCAACTGCTGATTGGCTGTACGGTAAATATGTAAATATAAATAATACATTTATATTTGAAAATACATTTATAAAAATTTTATATTCATCACAGTATCAGTTTCCACAAAAATATTAAGCAGTTCTTGAGCATTGATTAAAATGACTTCTGAGGAATCATGTGAGAGCACTGAAGACTTGTGTAAAAATGCTGGAAATTTAGCTTTGTACCATACAGATAGAAGTACCTTTTTAATCAACCCACTGGAAATGCCTGCCTCTACACACATTTCTGCAAACCTGTAATTATGTACCTCACTGCACATTTTGTGGCACTTTTAAAGTAAAACGTCCAGAGAGTGGGGCTAAAACCCACGTTTAATAAGTGACCATGGCACATTTTTATCGGGCTGGTACAGGTACCTATTGCAGCATTTTTATTACGCTGCTTGCTGTATGTTTTTTGGCCATTTAGAATTCAAATAACCTGTGAGTGCCGCTAAAGATTAATGCTCATGTTCAACCTATAAACCTATACTCTCAGTACCTTTTCAAAAGGGACATGTTTGTACTAGGTACAAGGTACATTACTAATTAAAATATGCATATTTGAAATATGCATAAGTGCACCTTTTAAAAAGGTACCGCCCCTCTGACAGCTTTTATACCTTTATTTCTTAAAGTGTACACAATAGTGTTAACAAATGCAAAAATTAATGTAACATATATTCGCAGATGCAGCCACACTATTTTAACTTCTTTGTGCAGATTTGAGGTGTTTTGTTAAACCATAAAGCAGAACTTTTCATCGGCTAAATGCAACGCCATATCACGTGATCTATTGAGTAAACTAGAACACTCATACTGTACACACGAAGCTGTATATGCGACGGCAGCGTTCAAAAGTATCCGTTTTAAATCATACTTTCGTGTGGTGTTGTTGTCGGAGCCTCTAGCGTTCATTTCAACTGTAAACTGCAGCGATTTGTGTGTTTTGAAGAAATGTAGAGACACATATTTCCAGTTGGTTTTTATTGTATTTTTAATCAAATTGAGCTTTATAGAGCATCTTTCGAAAACATAAAAAATGTACCATGTATCTTTTAGCTGCTTGTGTATTTTAGTACATGTAACTGTGTTTGGACAGATATACTCACTCGTCAGCGGATTTTGCTCTTGTTTTCTTCTTCTACTCCTCTGGTTGTGCAGTCGATCTTCACTGCTGCTCTGGCAGTTCCCTTCATATTTATAACTTTCACAATTTCACCCCTTCACATGGAAACCAATAACAAATTCAGCAGGAGAAGCCCATGATTCAATTCCCTTTAATATTTTCTTATTACCCGTAGCGCTGGGGTGTCAGTGCTTAGAGACGGGGCGCCTCTCACTCTCTGACCTGGTTTGATGAAGTCACAAAGGACAGTGGGAGGCGGCAACCTCGCTTACTCAACGACGCCGTGATGAAACCTGGCCTCCAGAAGCGTCGGCGACTGGCAGATTTAAATGACATCAGAGCAGAGCGCCACTCCTGCTCCGGCAGGGCAGAAAGCTCGACGGATGCGCTGCTCATTTTTCAAGAGCAGTGATGTGTGATGAGCGGAAGAGGTGTGAGGAATTGCAGTGCTAAGAACACAGAAGGAGTGGATGTGAGTCTCCATCCTCAGGAGAACAGACCCTCACCTCAGGTTCACACGCTGCCGGTGTTTGTCATATTGAACTCTATAGACTCATAAAGAAGACTGCTTACCAAAGCACCAAATTGGTTTGACCGAGGAAGTAAGGTACTGGCTGGTTTGAAAATAGCAGATTAAGAAAACACAAACTAATATTTGCTTGAAACTACCCTTTTAAATGCTGTTTTGTGTGAAAGGTTGCATTGCAGCATCACTTCGAATATTACAATATATGTGTTTCTGGTAATTGAAATAATGATGAAATGAAATATACATATTAGATGATTTTTAATTTTTTTTTTGGTCTTGGTGACTAATAATTTAAAGTTAACCACTAAATAACTAAAACTGAAGAAAAAAGTTTCAAAAATAAAAATTAAAGCTAAATGAAAATCTCAAAAGCATTAAAAAAAGAAATAATTGAAATATGTTAAAGCATGTTTTATTAAAATACTTTTTTAAGTATATAACATTATTATAGTTCATATATACAGTATATATATATATATATATATATATATATATATATATATATATATATATATATATTCATTTGAAAAACTTCAAAATAAAAGGCGAGTTCAAAATGTTAATAACATTATACCATATAAATAATAGATTATTATTATTTTTATCTATGGTGCGAAGGAATTAAAATCATGATATCCACAAAGAAAAATCTCAGTGTTTTTCAGTGTCTCAATGTTTTTTTCACTGAAAAATTTGGCATAGTAAAAAGTTGTCAATGCATATTTTTAAACTTTAATAAATCATACATTTTCACAAAGATGAGATGTTTGCAAATATACAAAAGAAAAACAGCTAAATTATTAATTTGCCATGCAGATGACTGTATATGTCACGGGTAACAGTCGTGGTCATTATCGGCAAAATAAATCCCATCAGGGAGATCTTGGTGAATATTACATGGCTGCTTAGCAAAAAAACAAACATTAATTATTAAAACCGAGTTAAAATGACCTCAATATATAAGAAAGATTGTGGAGACATGCTATGGAGGAAACCATTCAAATTTATAGTTTAACAAAATATATATTTATTAAACTAATGCACAATCCAGTTTCATCCTCCTTTTAGCTTGCTGCAATATGAAGTGTGTGAGAAGAGCTGTAATTGGATCTTCTTAGAGACCTTTAGAAGGCTCGTTGCACCATACAATTCAATCCAGTCACTTTGCAGCCATCAACCCTTCAACACAAACATTTCACCATGGCTTTTTGGAACGGCACAAAACAAGCCGCTTGTATTTACACAATTAAATTAGCACGTCCGTCTTCGAGAGGCAATTATTTAGGGAACGGTTACGTCTGGCAAAATTGTTGCCTAATCATAGAAGATGCATCACGCCTCGCATCAGACGCTGACCTTCACAGTCGGATTGCGCGACTTAAAATTAATCACAAAAGATTGCGTTCAAAGAAAATTGCTATCTTGTGGCACATGCAATTATCGTGTTGCGTAACCATTATCACGGTGACCTTATACAACGTGGTAAAAATGCTGCTCTTGTCGGCTTTTATTGAAGGTGTGAAAAGCTCGCCGCAGCAATCGTGTAATTGTGTGTATGCTTATACAATCTGGCCCTTACACGCTGGACCAAACGCTGGGTATCGGGAAAGCACGAACCGTTGCAATTTTGCAAAACTCCATTGTGCTTTTTGTCGTCTAACCCCTGTGATTGGCCCTGTCGGAGGAATAGCAAATAATGACAGAAATGTACTGAGAAATGATACTATTAGAGGGAGACTGGGTCTGAGGAAGAGGGATTGGAGCTTGGCTTTGAATTGCCTGGACATGTGCTATTGGCAATCAGACCTGGTCCAGCTGTCTCTTTTGTTGTAATGTGTGTAATGTGGGTTCAAGCCGAGGTGCTGTTGCCCAGAGGCTTCAGTAATATGATGATGATGATGATGGTGATCATCATCAACTTTATTCTGCAGTGAGCTGGATACGAGAACATTGGCCTTGCTACAGTGATTGTCTGAATTTAGAGCATCTCTACATGATCTTGAGCAGGAACTTATCCAGCGCCGAGGAGCAAAACTTTTGGGTCAGTGAGATTTTCTATTGTTTTTAAAAGACATTAATGAGGCTGCATTTATCGGAGCATAAATACAGTAAAAACTATTATTTGTGAAACATTTTGCTAAGGTGATTTTTTTTTGCATTTTTACTCCAGTCTTCAGTGTCACGATCCTTCAGAAATCTAATAAATCTAATATTCTTATTATTGTAGTTGACAAAAAAAAAAAAAAAAATATATATATATATATATATATATATATCTAAAAATAAAAATTGGACTCTGTGCTAAGGTGTGGCATAGTAAAAATAGAAAAATAAACATAACACAAAAATAACATGAGAAGGTTTTAATAAATAAATATTATGTAATTTATTCATTTATTTTTTTAATTTTTTTGCTGTCCCATCATATGACACACTGATATGTTCTTCTTATTATATTCTTATTATCAACATTGAAACAGATGCCCTGCTTCATGTTTTTGTGGAAAGCATGATTCATTTATTTTTCAAGATTCTTTGAAGAGCATTTGGTTGAAGTACAAAGATTTTTTTTATATTATTACTTTTGATCAATCCTAATAAAAAAATATGTATTTTGGCTTGTTCATTATGACTAACACCAGTTCCAGTTTGAAATCCAACACTCTGTGCTTTTTAGTTATTTCGTTTCTTAAGATCACCCAGCACACAACAACATTTCCTTTATTCGACTTTGCGCTGTTTTTGAGCCTTTCGTTTTCCAATTTGTTTTCTCTCTACGTCTCTTCAGTCTACTGTACACGTCTCTCCTGCTCTCCTTTGTCCCATGTGGCCTCTCCTTACCCAGCCTGCCCCGCTCTGTCACTCTCAGGAATCAATATCATCTGAAATATTCCCCTCGCTCTCTTTCTGCCCTTCTCATAGCTGTGTGAGTACAGGGCTGTTCCTGAATCCGCTGGCTGACCTCCACTTGTATCAGAATCTGCCACCATCTGCAAGGCCCGCAGCCTCTCAGTCCTACCTCTGAGCGTCTCCAAACAGCCCTGACTGTCTGCCAAGAACCTCCGCCAGCACCAGAGCCTGACAGACAGGGGCACCTCCGTCTCTCTTCCCTGCTTTCAAGGTCAGAGAGAGGGGAAAAATCTCTGTACTTGACCCAAATTACTCGCCGTCTCGTGCCACTCGCCGTAATGTTGCCATTGTGTGCCAAATTGCTAACCTTGAGTAAAACGAAATGTGTAATTCCCAGCGGATGCGTGATTCCTTGTTGCGAGGCCAGATTTAGAATCGAATTTGAAATGATTGACATTAAGGGATTGGCAGAGGGAGGGTTTCAAAGTGTCTTACAAATGACTCCGAACAGATTGCCATTCATAAAGTCATTTTACAGGCTGTCCAATGAATTCTACTCTGCCATGGCTTTAACTGTAAGTTCTAATGCTTTTTGCTTTTTCCTATTAATTTTTGAACAAGTATTAAATGTTGGGGTGCAACATCTCCACATTGTTCTCTGGATACGAACTGAAATATCAAAAGCAAGCAAGCAGCCACATCAGACTAGAAACAGTAATTCTTGTTCTGATTTTGGTTTAGTGTGTTCACAGCTGAACTCTGGGCATTTATTCCTTTTAGCTCTGCCTGCAGGTTTGTGAGTGTCACGGCCATCAGTTGCTGGAGAAGGTTGCAGTCTGTGATAACCAGCCCCGCTCTTGTCTCATGTCAGTCATTTTTTTTTGTTTTTATCTTTTTTTTCTTTATGAAAAAATTGCATATTTAGCAATGCTTTTATTTGATCCAAATTACAGTGTACAAAACCTAAAAAAAGTGTTACAATTAAAAACAATTATTACAATTTAAAATATTTTGTATATGAATATTTTTAAAATGCAATTCATTCAGCCTCATTACTCTAGTCTTCAGTGTCACATAATCCTTCAAAAATCATTCCAATATGCTGATTTACTGCTAAAGAAACATTTTTTGACTATTATCAATGTTTAAAAAAACTGCTTTGGTGTTTTATATTGGAAACTGTGGGATTCTTTGATGAATAGAAAATAAAAAAATTATATAGCAGCATTTATTTTAAACTAAAATGCATCGAAATGTGTTTACAGTCGCATTTGATCAATTTAAAGCATTCATTTCTTAAAAATAAAAACCGATATGTGCGTATTATGTGCACACAGCAAAGCATTCACTTATGTAATTTTAAAGCAAGCTGATCTTCCCATGCAGTCTTAAAGCAAACACCTTTCAGATATACTTACATCTGCACTGACATACTATCATCTTGTTAAAGGTTCATTCAGTTGTGATCATTTAGTAGATTTTTCTTCATCCGTCAGTCCTGTAATCTATAATTAAAGCAACACTGCAATCAAGCACAATTCCACATGTGATTTTCAATGAGATCAAAGCGTCAATTTCTTGATGTTTCCCAGCCTCCCCGAGAGGCTCACACAGCGGTGCAGTCCAATCTTCTGAAAACCTTGGGTGAGCTTTACTTTGACTGATACCTCTGGCAGCGGCTCTCTATAGGTTCCTCACATATACCACAGGTGTAAAAAAATAATGTTTATAAACAGTGTTAATAATTCATCAGCGCTCACCTGCCTGGCGATGGCCTTGCTGTGAAAGGGGGATTAATAATTTGTGGATGTGAGAGAAAAGGCCGCTGGCGGACAGAATTGACTGACAGACTATAGACAGAGCGTATGAAGTGATCGCTGCGACAGACAGGCCTGAGCACCGGACTACTACAACCTTCTAGTGATGGAGCGCCCGTGGCTGTAGCCCTGCATTCCTAAACAAACTAAGAAAACCTCCAAAAGGATTGTCGCAGGATTTAAAAAAAAAAAAAAAACTGTTAAAAAAACAGTTTAAATAGCTATAATAACTTTAGAACTGTGTGTGTGCGTGGATATTTGAAGAGCTTATTTCCAAAATGGAGTTATTCTCAATCAAACTGCAATTGGGTCATTTTGAATGGGTTAAATAGCACAATAAACACAATAAAAACATGATGATAAAAAACATGATTTTTGAAAACAAAAAAAAGAGGTTCAGTTTTTGTAAATAAACTCTTCATCCATACATATACAGTGCCTTGCGAAAGTATTCATACCCCTTCTTTTTTTACATTTTGTTATGTTGCTGCTTTAAAAAAAAAAATTTCCACATCAATCTATGGTCCATACACCATAACTGTACTGCCAAAATCAGGTGTTTAACATTTAGCTCAGTAGCGTTTACTAAACTTTGAGAAATAGTTAGATTCTGGTTTCCAGTTCCTTTAATTTAAGTCATTATTCACCGAAAATTGCGGATGAATCAATTCTTTTTGTCTTTTCATAGCATTTGAAAGCCACTGCTATCTGCCCAATTTTGTTGCAAATTTAATTCTAATCCTTTCCCATGTTTTTCATTTTTGGGTGAGCTATTGCTTTAATTTGAATCACGAAGTGCTTGTTTGTCTTGGTGCTGTGAAATTAGCATTTAAGTGTAGCACTAACACTACAAGCTTTTCTCTTTTAAGAAGAATCTTTTCCTCTTCACTTGAACAAGCTTTTCCAGCACATGAAGGAGCATAATTGCTGCTTTGTGCGTGAAAGAGAAAGAAGAATTATAATGGTCCACAATACATGGGACGCTTCACATATTAGCCCACGCGACACGCTAACAAACAGTGTTTATTCAAGGATTACGTCTCTTTACCGTGGCCGGAAACACATTGGTGCAAAGGTTCTTTTCATTCCTGTCAAAATGACTTTTTCCAAGAAAAACAGCTCCCTTGTGGAAAACTGAGGACAATTACTTTAGTGTGAAAATTACCCATTCCTCTTATATTAGCCGTCGCTAATTTGAGTAGCTACAGTGGCTTTACCACACCTTTTAGTAAGTTTGTCCTTTTTAAAAAAAAAAAAAAAAAAAAGCCTCATTCTCCAACTCGAGTTAAAACTCGATAATAAATCGAGTTTTACCTTTTTTGAATCTATTCAGCGCTTTTAGCACAGCTTAGCATAGATGATCGAATCCAATTAAGCTAGTAGCATCGCGATTAAAAATTACCGAAGCGATTCAATAAATAATTGATCAATAAAAATACGTAATATCGCATACTAAGACCAGCAGAAAATGAAAAATTGATATGACTAGGAACTATACTCTCATTCTATCGTAATAATCAAGGAAGTTTGCTGCCGTACCGTGACCGCAGGCGCAGTGATATCAATGGATTCAAAAACGGTAAAAGTCAATTTATTAACTCTGGGGGAGTTGGAGAATGAGCCTATTTCCAAAAAAAGTGTTTTAATTCTTTTACAGTAAGACACAGAAGACATAGAAATAGAAGTGAAAAACTAGAGAAAGTCATTGTGCTGTTTCTCTGCTGTATATACTGTATATGACATCAAAGCCAGCGGCGGCAGGTTATTTCAGTACATTGCAGTCAGAAGTTTCTGGGCCTCGACTGCTTAAGGAAGCACCTTCACCCTTTTGAGTTCTCATTGTCTTTGATGTCGGTCCTGTACAGGTGGTACTTGAGGGCCGAGGAGTTGAACACAGTATACTGAAAGCACGGCCCACGTAATGGCCTTGTGTTTATCAGAACTTTCAATGTCTATCTTTATGTTTAAACAGTATTTATTACATCTTGACTTTGTTGGATATTTTACGTGCTACATTATACAAATGTTGTAAACAGAAGTGTTCCCTTTTGTCATTGTTTGCTTTCTCTTTGTGGGTTATTACAGAAATGTCTGCTTTTGGTTTGGCAAGATATCTTAAAATGTATCGCTTTTTCTAACATTTAAACTTTATCACATTATTAACTTTTGACCTCATGAATACATATAAATGACAGCTTAATTATTATTTTTTAGCTTTTTGTGCAGTTATTTCAAGATCAAGTGTACCATTTTTTTTAAAGAAATGTGCGTCTTGTGGAAGAATATTGTAGCCGGAGCTACTTCTCTCTGTTTGTCTATGAGGAATCCGCACGGTACCTACCCAAACCAGTCTAAAATTCTGAATATAAACACTTATTACAGGTGTACCGTAGTAATTTGTGACAAACGAAAAACATAATTTGGTACATAGTTCATGGTGCACTTGCTTATTGTTTTTCTTTTTTTGTAACTAACCTTTTTTAATATTCCCTAACACTAAATAGGTCATACCAGTTATGCCAACTAAAGCTTCATATGAACTCATGAGATGAATTAGAAAAATTCTAATAACTGAAAAGAGACATATGATGTTTTTTTTTTACATGCCCCCTCAGGTTTATGAACCAAGTGGGTTTTGAATGCAGCTTTCAAAAGAAAAATAGTTTTAAAAAATAAAAAGGATAAAATTAAAAATAAGCATTATTGTGGCTACTGTCTGTTACATGGCTACCAACCCGCCCCCCAAGTCATGCCCCCTTAAATATAAATAGTGCAGGACACCCCATATTTCTGTAAAAATCGGCATTTCCATAGAATGACGCTTATCTAGAAATATCAACACGGTCTAACAACCAATTCATACATATTAGGCGACTAATTCATACGACCTCATGATTTTGTACAACTTTACAATTAAACCCAAGTGATGGGTAGGTTTAGGGGCAAAGGTCATTTATACGAATTGGAAAAATTGGTTATGTGTTAGCCACTTTGTAAAATATGTAAGAATTACCGTAAACTAGTTTTTTCTTTTTTTGCTTTCCAACCCTGGTAACGAGGAATAATCTCAGAACCGGCGAGGTTGTCAAAGTTATGAACAAACATTCTTCCATAACGTTAATAGAATGTTTGTTCTATGTCGTGCTGTTTTAAATAACGTTCTCAAAAACATTATTTATACAATGTTAACCGTTTTAGTTTGACATTTGTGAGATTTTTTTAAAATGTTACTATTTGTTTTAGAAAATATTTAGTTTGCAAAACGTTCATATAACCAACATTTTGAACATTCGGAAAAATAACATTTTCGTAAATTAACGGGAAGGTGATAAAAACAGTTAAAACATAATTGGTTAGCTTGGAATCAGCTTTAGCATCTGGTTCATGAAGCACACTGGACATGGAAGGTCAAGTTGAGTGCCATACGGGATACAATGAATTGTCGAAGACTTTGGATCTACAAAGAGAGTGTGTGTGCTGATATTACTTATGGATGGGAGAAAGTGCATTTTAACTGGAAAAAGCCTGAAACCAGAGCCTTGCTGCCTTATTTCTTCAGTCTTTTACCTTGCGTATGAGAGTCTGCAGACTTTTTCCAAGTATTTTAGTAAAGTCATTATGTCCTTGTAGCTTCCGTTAGAAGAACTCTTTGCTATAGAAACTGTCTAGTCTAGTCTGAAAAATCTGCAATTTGAGCACAAAAAACTACATTTATGATATGGTTTTCCCAAGAGACAGGAGCTGGAATAGTTCATTGATGGTCGCCGTGTAAAGGGACGTTTGTGGCATAATTTCAAATGATTAAATGAAATAAAAAATCGTGTTTTGGGAAACCGTTTTGTGAGTTTAGCTTCCTCAATGTCTGACCTGCAGATGTTCAGCTCCATTACTAGAGAAAGAGGGATAAGCGAAACGACAAACGGAAATTCAGCACTTCAGGAGAAAGCTGCTGTTCAACATTTTGGTCCCTTTATTAATGTTATCACAATTCCAAGCAACAGAACCACCATGGTCATGAAATCACCAGCTCTATATACCACTTTGCTAGACAAATAAACGATAAATAATCATCGAAAATAAGTAAAAATACACATAGTGAAGTAAAACATAAAAGCAGGCAGTGAATTCATGAAAATTCAAAAAGACGCAGTCCGAAAAAAAAAAAAAAAGATTAAGTGCCGTAACCTTGTGTGATGGCTGGTTTTCAGTGAAACATTCATATATTCTTCTAAAAAATACGGTTCAGAAGCTCAGAAACAAATATCACAGTCATATCACAGTTTTCGTGCAAAACTCTTGGGTTTACAATTAAATTCACTAGCGTTTATCACACTGAAAAATGCAGACGCCCGGAGTTTGAAAAGCTTCTCAACCAAAGTGTGGTTTAGAAAAGAGTCGCCAGCGGTTTAATGATCAAAATGCAGTTACGCATTGTTCATGATATGCATCTTGTCTGTGGTTTGGTGGCAGTCCTTCTATTTAATTTGAGAAATTGGCACTTCAAATCAAATGATGCAACAGGATTACAAATACATACCAATACTCTGGGGGTGAATCTTACAAAGAAATTCCCATATATAAAATGTATTATATATTTATTTATTTTAAATTAAGCAAATCAAGCTTATTATTATATTTTCATATATTTTTCAATTTTTTTCTCACATTAGACTATTAACTGATCTGAAAATAGCCTCAATTTTCATGACGCCGATTATAATTTCTCATCATACAACAGTACATCATTATTTGTTAGATTCACCCTTGGAGGTAACAGACATATAAAGTGCAAATGACAAACTGAAAATACTTTAGGTACATATTTAATCTTTAACATTCACTGCCTACATCAAGAAACCAAAACCGAAATGGCAACATCTATTTTTAGAAAGAACAGACACTAAAGAAAAGACAGAACGGCAATAGAACAAATATTACCCAAAACGTCCAACCTTTGAAAAATCTTTATGCTGGTCTGTAGGCGAGCGGCGTACGTGTGTGAGAAAGCAGGCAGAGTGAAAAACGCACCAAAGGGAGGAACCACAAAAATCATCAGAATAACAAAAATATCCGTCCTCACGTTTCTCTGCAAATTCGCTTAAGCTTTGTTTTGAATTTTTTTGATTTTCTTTAAATCTGTACAGAGCTCAGGGAAAGTCTATTTGGTTATTCCCAGCTGGCATGTAGAAAGAAGCTTTTTTTTTCACCATTGTTCTTTACATTGATGGGTAACATTCAAGGCGTATAGCTAAAAAGGAATAGGACTGTACAAGATCACTTCACGGTCCAGGATACACGCTCTGATGCTGGACATTGACAGATAAAGAAAGAAATGGCAAATAAGGTTTTGTTTTATTTATACAGTATTTTACAGCGATGAGTTGAACTTTAGTTTCCTGTTCTCATCACAGAAGCTCAGAGGAACGACTGAACGATGAGTCTGTGATGAGATGAGATGTCATTCTGAGGAAGAAGAGAAGATTGCTTTGCTTGTTTTTCTCCCTTCTTCACCTTTCCGATGTTCAGAAGGCATTCAAGCTCTCCAGAGCCACCTCGTAACAGAATTTGTACTGCTCCTGAACAAAAACGGAAGCAATAGCAACATTGCATTAGCAGTTCAAAGGCAGACGCCGCTCAAGGGAGATTTTCCCTATAACCCCTGTGTTAATAATGCAACCCCATCATTATACAGTCACTTTTATTAGATGAAAAGCATCTGCTTACTGTATAATAGACAAACAGTCTCATCAGCCATCTAGATGTCAGAGGGTTCCTGCATCTGGTCTGCCAATTATTGTCATTTTTCTTAAGTTTGTTAGCATTTCATTTTTTTATAATGTCACGTTCATAATAGATATTTCACAAGCAAATGGCAACGTCTAGCTGATGGTAACAAATTATAATAATTGGGAATCTAATAGAGAAATAAATTCACTAAGGAATTTTTTCTATTAACAGATACATTTCTTTTCCAGCCTACTGGTAACCTGACGTTAGTCCTATTTTGGTCCAGCATCATATCAGACGCGCAGCTGTGCAGTTTTTGGGTTCTCTCCAGCTGAGCGAGATGTTTGGAGTGCGGTCCAGATGTCTAATTGCACCTGCAGAAGCCTCCTATTACACTCAAGACTTAGTGCAGCTGTGTTTCTCAGGGGTTTGAGGTGAACGAGTAATTACACTCTTTTTCTGTCTCAAAGCGATGAAGAGCCGCAGACATGCTGCAGAGACTCAAGGAACCGTCGCTTCAAGCGGTGTCATCGAGACCACCAACTAAATTCCGTAAGGTAGTGAATGTCTGAATGTGTATGCATCTGAAACTGAGAGCCATGAAGATGGAATCATACGGTGGTGAACAAAAAATAAAACGTTCCCCCTAGAGGAGACTTGTGATTGAACGTAGTGTAGAGAAAGAAATGATAGCATCTGTAAATTATTAGCTAACAAGTGGCAACTTCCAGAAGCACTGAAGCACTGATGGCAGATGGACTATTCTGGTGATGTCTTTCATACTTTTCTGGACCTTGGCAGTGTTCATTACTTGGCAGTCAATGGGACAGTCACAAACCTCCCAGTTTTCATCCAAAATAAGACGAACAAAGCTTACTGGGAGGTACGTGATTAATGCTTATTACTTTTTATTTTGGGGTGGAGTATTGGTTACAATAATCATTTTAGCATTATTTTTAAGGACTATTTAAATTTTCCTTTGAAAGGTGAATACTGGAATGAAAAGTGATTTAACAGGGTCTTTAATTTTACAAATAGTTAACTGCAAATTACTAACAAAAAGTAACTTCACTGAAGCTATATATATTTTTAAAAATTATTTTATATATATGATATTTATAATTATTATAATCTCTTGTTAATCTTTAAATACTATAATATTAGTTATATATATGTTATGCACCTAGTTTTTTTATTAAAACATAAAAAAGGTAATACACAAATTAACAGTATTTGCTTTGCTGTTCAAAAGTTTGAGGTTGGTAAGATATAAATAATTTTCTATTAGAATATATGGTTAAATGTATTTTATTCCTATGATGCAAAGCTGAATTCAGTGTCATTACTCATTGTCTTTAGTATAGCAAGATCTTTCTAAAATAGAAATTAACATTATTATTATTATTATTATTATTAGTAGTAGTAGTAGTATTATATAAAAAAAAAAAAGGCTGTAATATTTAATATTGTTGTGGAAAAGGCACATTTTTTCTGAATTCTTTAATAAATTTAGTTAAAATAGAAATCCTTTATAACATTGTCTTTGCAATTTCGATCAATTTAATGCATCAATGACCAAATGTTTTAGTGTCAAAAAAAAAAATTAAAAATACAGTATTAACCAGCAGAGACATATGCGTTTAGCTCACCATCGTCTCCACCATGTTGGCTTTGTTGTTCCTCAGCGTCTTTACCGTGTGGAACACGTCTACGATGTTCTGCTGCTGGATCATCTCACAGATGCTACAGATGGCACAAAACGTCCCGCTGCGTCCTCCACCAGTCCTGAAGAGATCAACGACAATAAAGCATGAGAAACAAAATCACACATCCCGTGATGTCACAGATACGCAGAGTTAATATCCCATAAAATCACAGCTTGAATTGTGCTACATTTCTGAAGATGGCAGACCTCGTGGCTCCAACCTTGAAGTGCGTCATTTTATTGCGATGATAAAATAGCTTCTAATATCTCAGTTTAATGGGCAGCCATTCACAGTTTCATTTTCTTGAAAAACACAAACACTGATGGCACATCACGCACAGTTTAGAAGTACAGTCTTCAGCAGGACTGAGATTACGAAAGCAAAAGGCTTGTATTTAAATCTGGATGTTTGCTTGAACAGAGGACATTGCAGAAGTACTTGTAAACCAGATAACTAGCTCGGATCACGGGTCAGTTTTACCCCTGATCAGTATCAGTACAATGACATGACAATCAAGTAGAGAACCGTCTTCAAAGTGATTCATGCCGTTTGCAGAATGTCAGCATTACTGTGACATTTTTAAATTATTTCTCTCGGGGAAACTGCTCTGCATTCAACAGCTGAACTTTTTTGACAGTGATGGGAAAGTAATGAAGTTGTCAGATCTTTTGTATCTCTCTGGCTTTAATTTGTGACGCTGATAAGATTGTCCTTGGCTCAAAGGCTGTATGGTTTTATCCTTTAGTCCTTTTAAAGCTGCAGTTTTAATCTGCGATTTTGTACCGACTGCTTCGCACAGACTTGGAAATACACATCTTGAATGATCAAAATTTGCTTCATTAAACTCTTATTAGCTGCAACAGACAGTGTCTTACATATGTTACAATCTATAAGGAAATCAGTATGGAATTATTAAAGGAACAGTGCGCCCAAAAATTTGTATTTGAAAATGTGTTCATCCTTAGGCCATCTTGATTCTTTATTGAAACAGATTTGGACAAATATAGCATTACATCACTTATTTGCAAATGCAGTGAATGGGTGCCGTCAGAATGAGAATCCAAACAGCTGATAAAAAAAAAAGTCCATCCGGTTGTTCTCACATCAAAATCCACTAACATAATTGTTTAGAACTGTTTTGGACTGTGCTTGACTTTTTCACTGGTGGATGCATTATTATTGATTGAGGACTCGACTGAAATGAAAAACATTTTAATAATGCAATGGTTTCTTACAAACACACAGTTTTTGGCCTCACTGGATGTTAACTGATGATCTGGAGTGGTGTGTATTACCTGTTTGATTACCTGTTCGATTGTGATGTTTTTACCAACTGTTTATTTCATTCTGACGGCACCCATTCACTGTAGAGGATCCAGAGATGAACAAGTGATGTAATGCTAATTTTTTCCAAATCCATTCCAATAAAGAAACACACTTTACTTTCTACTTGTCTACTTTTTACTTTGAGCACATACAGTGTACATTTAAGATGTAAGTAACACTTCTGTATAAGGACCAATTCTCACTGTAAACTTGTCGCTCATCCTTATGTTTTTTAGCACTTATTAAGCACATGCAGTATTTTGTATTACCATATTCTTAATGCTCAATCCTGCCTAATACAGTAACAAAAACCATACTAACTATTAATAATAATAATATTAATAAGAATATGTGAATATGTGACCAAAGATGTCATCAAAAACTATATTTCAGCTTTTTACAAAATATCATTATCCTGGTATGTTTCTATTAATATTATCCAGTCATATCTGATCCTCACAGGGTTTCTCCAAATTCATACATTAACATGTTTATGGTTTTATGTGTAACAGCTTTGTGTTGTGGGGGTCACACTCACAGACAGTGAACCACCGTGCGTCCATCTCCTCCGTCATACTGCTCCTGCCACTTGGCCAGTCGTCTGACCAGCTGCAGAATAGAGCGCTTGGACAGCGGCGTGTCTCTGTACGCCGGCCAACCAATATATTGGAAATGCTGGACCAGCCGGTAGCCGTCTTGAGGCTAGAAGCGAAACAGGAGGCTTTTTGAGAACATTTGTCAACTCATATTTCACATAGTGAAAATTTTGAACTTGTAGTACAAGACTGACACCTCACAGGCAAAATAATAAAAAAAGAATAATTTTCAATAATTTTCATAGTCAAATTTTCATAGTCAAAAAAATTGTAAATGACTTTATTCATATTAAATGTTGTTTAATTATAGTTGTCTCTTAGACAGCAATGAGATTAAATAGAGATAAATGATAAAGCTCAGAAGAGATCTCCACAATGTCTTTAAATCCATTTTTTCCAGTATATCAAAGTGTGCAAGCCAAAGTAAAGGTCTCAATATAACCTCAAACATTTAGCAAATCTTTCCTCAATAAACCATCTAAGCTGATATTCACATTGATTTTATAATTCTATAGTTCTTACACTTAAATGATGTTTTGAAGTTGTACATAATGATAATTGGAATGTTTTTAAAAAAAAGGTTTTAGCCTTTCATAATTTATTATTAATTATGTGTAACTTACCATTGTTTTGTAATTAATGGTGAAAGTTACTAGCAATTTCTGTCAGAAAATGATTCAACACTAATAATTTAGCATACTTATATGAACTATTGACTGATTTGTTTTTATTTCACAGATTTTAGGAAAAGCAACAAAATTAATGAAACATAACTCTCCTGGGCTTTGCAAGAGCAACCCTGGGACAATAAACAACCGAAGGCTGATTTGGAAAACGATTGTAATCATTTTGTGTGTGTGTGTATATATATATATATATATATATATATATATATATATATATATATATATATATATATATATATATATATCTGTATATACTGTATGTGTGTGTGTGTGTGTATATATATATATATATATATATATATATATATATATATATATATATATATATATATATGTGTGTGTGTGTGTGTGTGTGTATATATATGTCTATATAAATAACATTCAGACTACCACCGATTCTTGCAGTGACACTGAAAAGCAAAAAATAAAACATCAAAACAGAAGCGAAAGCAAACAGAGATGTCAGCTGGATACTGCAGTCAGACCGGATCAGCTAAATGAGAGTCATATTACACACAATTTGCCATCGATGGAGCCATTTCATGGCAAATTTGTGATGCTGTGGCACTTATTTATTTTGTGCTGCTATGCTGCGCCGGCACTGATTAGCTACCCGGTAAACCTCGCCTGTCACCGGCGGTTAAAGAGAATGAGGGGGAAGAAAAGAGAAGGGAAGCAGGAGGAGGCGGGATGAGTCTTCTGAAACGTTTGACGCTCCAAACACGTCAAGCTTCAATAATGACTGCTAATGTGCACGAAGAGAAAGCTCAAGCTAACTCGCGTGGAAAAGAAAAAAACTGCTCAAAACCCATCAGCTGTGGCAGGATGGTGGTCAAATATTTGTGTGATTATTGCGCTCTTGCATGTGTCTGGCAGAACGAATCACGTTCAAAGATGCATGACGCGCTGAGTGCCGAAATCGTGTGGATTGAGAAGGACTATACAGTCATGGTCTCTTTCTGGCTTATAACGTAATTTCTCACATCACAAACTCAGGGTCATAATCTCAGCCGCTGTTGATTTACTGTCACATTAGGGACCAAATCAAAGTGACTTAAGTGAATTTTTATCTCTTCTTCAGCTCTAGGATTTTGCTTTTTAAAAAGCAGTTAAGGATGGATTGACGCTGAGCACAAAGTGCATCAGGACTTGGCATGAAGTTCTCCATCAGGAAACCTGTTTGAAAACCAGCAGTATTTCTTCCTCTTCAATTTGGTGAATTTAGTTTTTTTTAAACAAAACACTGGAAATCAAGAAAGTACAGACTTCTGATAAACAATGGCATCACTTGTTGACAAAATCATTTGACATTAATAATTTGAGCAGCTGCTCGGGTCAATGTGACTACTTTTCACAAGCATCTGTTTAGCGGCAAGTAAAAATGCACTAATTTAGGTTTTGCTTTGTACTGAAACGTTGCTTTTAATTTTTGGAAAATTGTTTTTTTCTTCATGAACTGGGTTTATATGAGTTTCTGTAAAAATGATCATGCTTATATGGTGCCGTTCTGCTTAAAATATTTAGCAGAATAACTATTTTCAACATTGATAAAAACAAAAAAAACCTTCTTCAGCATCAAATTTCTGAAGCATCATGTGACAATGAATACTGAAGCAATGATGCTAAAAATGTTGCTTTGTTATTAAAAATAATACACATTTTTACAATATTAGTGTTCAAATAAATAAAATAAATGCAGCCTCTGTGAGTGTTAAACATAAAAAAAAGTTGTCAAAGGTTTTTACTAGTAGTGCATATATACATTTGCACCCAGGTTAAAAACAAAAGCTCTGGCAGACCTGGTTGCAGTCTGCAGATCAAATGATGGCATTAGAGGCAGATCAATGAACACATTTCTGCTTCAGTCACTCAACTGAGTCCCGAAGAGCCACTAAATAGCGATTCTGCCCTGTCCACTGACCCCACTTACCCGTGCCATGTTGCAGATCCTAAAAATGCGATTGATAATGTCTTCATCAATGTCTGCGGAGATGAATTCAACCTGAATGGGGCCGTAGCAGCAGGAGCCTTTCTCTGGCCAGTACTGCATGCAGAGCTGTAGCAAGGGAGAAAATTACAGCTAATAAGCTCACAGAACAAAAGTCCACATTCAGACAACGTGACTCAATAATGTACTTAGAGTTCATGAAGTTGAATTCAAAAGAGTGCAGGAGCAAATGGAAACAACTCAATAACTCTAAAGTCCACAAATCTTAACTCAAATTGCAGTATGCCAAAGAAATCTGTTCCAATGATCCCTCACTTACTCACTCAAACTTAAATGAGTCGCATCACGATGAATTACATTTCCCTTGATCTTCTGAGATAAAAGACCGTGTTACACAGTGGAAATATACAGTAACTTTCAGAACTCCTGAGTGAAACTAAAATGAATCATCTGATTTATAGCCTTGCTGACACTCCTGAAAAAAGGTTGTGTTATCATATTAAAAAAATATGATAACACGTTATTTTGATGGTTCCTTTTAAGCATTTTGTCGACAATAAGTAACACTGCATGTCAACAAAATCTCATTAGAGTATTAGTAGACTGTCTGATTAATATCTGCTAACTCTTTATTGCTCAACTCTGCTCCTGGCCCTCGACTGTCCTGCATAGTTCAGCTCTAACTCAATCAAACACACCTGCCTTTCACTTCCAAGTGATCCTAAAGACCTCAATTAGTTGCTTCAAGTGTGTTTGATTAGAGTTGGAGCTGAACTTCAGGACAGTCGATCGCCAGGAGCAGAGTTGCGCACCCCTGTTCTACTGACTATAAATACCTAACCCTAACCCTACCAGTCTACTAATACTCTATTAACACTCTAATGAGAATTCGTAGATAGGGAGATGCAAAGTATAGTCAACAGAATGTGTTAAAGGGACCATCAAAATAAAGTAAAACCAAAAAATATACGTGTTTTATTTATTTTTTATTTACTATTAATATCAATATTATATACATTAATTTTTATATACTACTATATATTTATTTGAACAAACATACACCAAAAGAAGAAATACTGTGTAATATTATTGCAATTTAAAATGTCTGTTTTGTATTTGAAAACATTTTTCAGATGCAATTTATTATTACTGGCAAAGCTGAATTTTTTAGCATCATTACTTCAGTATAGATTGTCACATTATCCTTCAGAAATCGTTCTAATATGCCGATTTGCTCAAGAAACATTTCTTATTATTAATGTTGGAAACATTTGTGCTGCTTAATCTTACTGTAGAATCCATTTTTTTATAGAATAATGCAAAATGTAATGTGTGCTTGCTGAATAAAAGCATTTATTTAAAAAAAAAAAACTAATACCAAACTTTAGAATGGTAGCGCATACTTTATATCAAACATAATTTATTATAATAATCTTTGCATGAAGATTTTTTAATACAGGCTGCATTTTTTTGATTTGCACTCTTTTCTGGTTTGAGCCTCATCCGCAAAAATCAATACAACACTGCGAGAAAAATAAATCCCATCTTCCAACATCCAATTGCAACAGATAACAAATGGTGGTGAGGGTCAAGTACTTCACATACCTGTGCAGCATCCATTTCATTCAGCATCACAATAGTGGAGCAGTTGTAGTCGAACACTAGCCTCCAGAAGTCGGCCACGGTGTTGGGCAGAGGGTGCTGCGTTACGATGAAAGCCGCCGGCTGTTTGTGGCTCTAGGACAATCAATAAGAAAACAAGTTAACTCTTCCTTCCAGCGCTGAAGATGTGCCTGAACCCAACACATCCCAACGTGCCTCACATGTGCAATGACCTAAACTAAATGGAGACCTACGGAGGGACAGAAGAGACACAGAAACTGAGTGATAACCTTGCCAAGGGATTCATTGACATGGACTGCCGAGGCTTGGTTTGAGACAAACACGCACGCTCTGCTAGCACGGGTCGGCCGTTCATTTCATTTGCTGCTTATCTCCTTTTCATCTTGTTGTTCTTTATCTGAGGTGCGTGTCTTCTGTCTTGATTATCCTTTTTGAGGATGCTGGTTTATGGTACGAGTGTGATTACGATCTATGTGTGGAGATTACGGAGATGTGATCTAATCTTGTACTCGGTTAAATTGGCTTGTTTATAGGAGATTGTTACTGTGTGATCTCCTGGCCACTCTGCTCCTCTTATCTGGAATTTATCAGAGTGTACTATAGAAAGCTCTGTAGCATACAATGCTTGGGTTTTTACTGTAAAAAAATACAGCAAGTTTTGAAACTCAAAAAAGACCTTCTTAGTTCAAATAATTCATTTACTGATGCTGAACTGCAAAAAATAAACTTTAAAAGCTCCTCAATAGAACCTCTAATTTTTTTCATTTATTTGTTTCATTTTCCCTTTAAACGAACACAATGAAAATGTCCCTACATGTTGTTGTTTATTGACAAATATTGATTAGTTGTATATAATGCATAATTTATGTTTCATATTACCATTGTGAGTTTATTCGCTTACATTTTTTTTTTTTTGTGTGTATCATAAGTAACTCCAGCTAGCTACTTGTTAATAGTTTTTAGCTTATAGTGCATAGCATTTTCAGACGTAGTAATAATTGTTTTATTCAACAGTAGACTGCCTACTTAATATCTTCTAACACTTTAGTTCGATGGGTCCATAATATTCAACATACTGCCTCTCAGACACTTTGCAAGTATCAACTTATTCTACTAACCCTAAACCTTCTCTGAGAGTTAGCAGACATGTAGATGCAATTTAATGACAATAAGTTATAAAGTTAGTAGTTGGTAGAATGTCTAAAGTGGACTATCAAAATAAAATGTAACACTTGACTCTTGAACTCTTGAAATTACAAGCTACATTTAAATTTTTTTTAAGAATTACTATATATATCTAAATTCAGATTAAATGACTAAATTGTGAAAGTTGAAAAAAAAAAAGAATGGATATGACCCCAATAAAGTTCTGTAAGACTGAAAACAGAATGCAATAGTATTAGATTTTTGCTAACACTTTAGTCTAGGGACCATTTCTCACTATTAACTAGTTGCTTGTTAGCATGCGCATTATTAACATATTGGCGGTTTATTAGTACTTATAAAGCATATATTCATCATGACCATATTCTACTTTTAACAAAAGCGATCAAACTTACATCCATCAGTGCTGCATTGATGTAATTGCTGGACTCGCCGTCCACAGAAATGAGGAAAGGCAGGCAGCGGTCCACCGCCAGGACGTCCATGCTGCGGTTCTTATCGTGGTTACGCGGGAGCAGACCGACGCTGCAGTCCTCCGGGCGGACACGCGGTGTCACTATATTCAGAGTCTGAAGAAGAAGACATGAAGGACTGTAACACACACCTTTAAAACATAGAAAAAACATTAGGCTGGTCTTGGTCTTACTTGGGAGAAAAAATGGTGCGTTTATAAAACCAATTCCGCTCGCACTGCTGGTCCAACCACAAGCAATGCAAATATTTTAGTAAACCGAAGGTCAGTCATTACTTATGTATAAGACAGACTGAAGAACAGAGACGTTGAGGAAGAGAGAGAGAGACAGACATTGAAAAATGGCTTACAAGTGAGAAAGATGCAGCGCTAGATAGAAAATGAAAGATCTGGGAGGAAAGAAGGATAGAAACATATTCATCATATTTTATGAGACACCTCACAGATCTGAAGCTTTGCTTCTCCCGCAGACGGTAGCGGCACGCTCATTTCACAGGGAATACAAAACATAAAGGCGCCATGAAAAGAAATAGCTCAGCTCTGAGCTTTATGGTGCTTCAGAGCTCGCCGATGACTCGTAAAGAAATGCTTTCTCTCTTGGCGCTTGCGTCACCGTGTCTTTACTCACCTGCCTCATCTAAATGTGTTAAGGCTTTGCCGATTGACTTATTCAAAAGCACTTCGAATTTAGGAGTAATCATGTTGAAATCACACCAGAGAGCCTGATAAAGTTGTTAGAAATAGCTGCGAGGCCTTTAGCCATAATGCAGCGCTACCAATCGACAGCACAAACCTTGGAGGATTCAGTAAATTAGGCCTCCACGTGGGCAGCTCGTGTAGCACGCTGATTATAGTTTAAAGAGCTGCAGGAACACGAAGCATGAAGTTTGAAAAAAAATTACATGTTCCCACCGTTTTTAAGACTCAGAGGAAAGATCAATCACAAATGAGATACTCTTTAGTATATCATTTGCTTTTCCTAAACTGTAATGTGATTGAATGAAGGGCAAATAAAGGATGATATGAGAAATTTCTACAATGTCACACATTGTGCTCAAAGCCTGAAAAGAAATGTCAGTATGAACGCAAACATTTCTCATCGAGTTGTTCTAAGATAAATAATCTGGCGTCCACAGTAATGTTTTAGGTCTGTATATTTGAGTTATTAAAACTGTGCAAAACTGTGGCACTTTACATTTTAGAAACACTAAAATGTACATATGAACAATGACATTATTTTATTTTGGTGGAAATGGATCCATTTTCTTTTAGATGGCTCACCTGAAACTCATCTTTGATCTGGCTGGAGTTGGTCTGAGGGTCCAGTCTGCTGATATTATAGTAGATGGCTCTGAATTCACAAACTGGGATAGCCGTGTTCCCGCACAAACACGCTTCCAGAATGGCATCATGCACAAACACATACTGCTCCTGCAGAGAGAGAGAGAGACTTATAGAAAATACTGTGGTACACTCATGGGAAGAGCGTATATGAAACCAATGCAGTGTATATGAAATATATGCAGACTTGGTGTGCACAAGAAACTACTTTCAAAAGCATACATATCTTTATACCTGTAAACGTGTGTTCTGAAAAAATATTCTTTCATTTAATTTAATCAGTTTAATATTTACGCAATCCCCGATTTACAATTCAACCCTATTAAGACACTTTTAATTATCTTGCTGATTCTTGTAGGCCACAGGAGGCGAAAACGGCCGTTTTTTCATAACAAAAGCAATAATCACAGCTCTAGAGTAATTAAGGGTCTGATTTAAACTTTCACATGTTCAAACCATCCAGTCTACATAATTCATGAACATCTAAAGGCATACGTTTAAAAAGCCCAAGCTCAAGCTGAGAGCGATCGCGCACAGCATCATAGCAAATCTTCAGGGAAATACGGGAAGTCGATACTCCGCGCAAATGTTAGCTTGAGAGCGGCGCGTGAACGATGATGCATGAAGCGCAATTTGCTGATGGCGAAATGACTTCAGCCTCAGGGATGTTTTACATGGATTACAGCGCTGCAGCTTCTGATGCTGAAATCCTGCGGTGACAGCAGCGTCCGCCTCAACCGTTCCAACTGCGGCCTCAAAAATGAGATCAAGGGGGCACTCAAAGCATCGCCCCCGTCCTGCAGCTAATATTAAACTCCTTCTTAAACCCCGGCCCCAAATATGGGCCGGAATTATCCATATTTTAACTCGACAATGCCTCCGGCTTAAAGGTTTGAATGCTAATGTGGGCCTTTGATCCACGCTAAGCTAAAGTCAAGCTGGGTTGACCTCTCGTACCTATTACTCCATAACCTGGTGAGCACTTCTGCGGAGGGCTGAGGACAAAAGACGAGGAAAAAGCCTTTTAAAAGATTAATTGCTGTGTGTTGTGTCTGTGGAGGATTAGCTCTGAATGGAGCTGCAGGCTGACACAAATTGCCTCCCAGAAGCCATTATCACCACCACTGTGTTTAGTGTTAGTCTTTTAAAAGCATGCTGTTTAAAAGCATACATCCAAAAAATATGTAATATTAGAATGGATCGAATAAAACGCCATGTTGACTTGATACGGAGTCTTATGTAGTGAGCATGAATCATTTTGTGTTTAAAGTGTTATTAATGCACTTTAAAAACTTTACCATATTTTACCATAAAATTATTAATTCGGTTTTTTGAATGCTTTTTTTTTTACAAATGTAAAACCAGTTTATTTTTTATATTTATACTGTATTACTGTTGCATTAAAAAAAACTAACTAAATATCTAATGCTATAGTGTAATACTAATTTTTATGCACCACTAAGGGGCATGGCTTTGATTTCCAAAATCCAGTAAACTCTAGGTAGGGAATCTGCCTGTCAGAGCCGGGGCAATTTCATGTTCTGGCTGTTTGGATGTTACAGTGTGGAGATTAATGTAGGGAAGAGAAAGGTTATCTAAGTTTTAAGCTGAAAATAGATGGCTTCAATATCATCTTCACAGACTAGAGAGCTTAGGGAAAGGCTATGTGAGTGTGAGGGAGGTTCTGAGTGAAGAAGTAAGAAGTAAGAAAAATAGTGAACGGGTAAGCGCCTGCGTGTGTGAGAATCGTACGTGAAAGGATGAATTAATTAATATATGAGTATATAAGCCCGCGCATGATCTGTTTGCTTGATCGACAGGCTCTTGTTGCTCTGCTCACCTCTGTCTGGACCATGTTGACTCTCTGTGAGCGCAGCTCTCTGATGCAGTTAAAGATGTCCACCACACCTTCACTCTCTGCCATGTCCAACATAATGTCCACTGCAATGAAACAGCCTGTTCTTCCAGCACCAGCACTGCGGAAAATACAGAAGAACAGGTTCTCGTCTGTTTTTTTTTTTAACCTCATGCAAACCTTCTACCAGCTTCGTTTCTGTTGCCATTAATAATGGTACAAAAATATTTCGGATACTGTTCATTCAAAAATTCACAAGCAACATTTTTTTCAACAATATTGTTTTTTTTTGTTTTTGCGGCAAATCGTCATATTAGAAAGATTCTTGAAGGATCATGTGTCACTTGCTGCTGAAAATATACTGTCTATTAAAATTGAAAAACTGGCACGTTGTTTTTAATACATTTTTGATCAAATAAATGCAGACTTGGTGAGCATGCATGACTTCTTTTATATATAATTTTTTCTGTAAATACAAATAGATTTTTGCAAATACGAATAGATGCTTAAAAATATTTACTAACCTTGGAGATAAACGTAACCTACAGAACCTTAAGTTATTTATTTATTTCCCTGTATATCTAAGGCACTGCATTTTGCCAGGTCCCCCACACTCTACATTTTAAGCTTTTTACATTCTGTCCTCACAACATGGCCAAAACTTGACCCCCCCACATAACACATTCATAAGACTGAGATTTCTGCTAAGATCCAAATGTTAGGTGTTACGAAAACAAGGCTCTGGCAGACCAAGATGCTTGTGTGTGTGTGTGTGTGAGAGAGAGAGAGAGAAAGAGCATTTGGACAGAAGATGTGCCATCAGTCAGTCTAAAATGCCACTCACACACACACACACACACACACATATACAGTGTCCAACTCCACGGTGCCACAGATTGGCCGTCACTCAAAGTGATTAATGGTGTGAGTGGTAAACAACTGACAAAAAGAAAGCCGGGGACGGAGAGGGAGAGACTAGGAGGATGTCCTTTACACCTCATCCTCTGTCATTCATTCACTATTATCATCATCATTATCCCCAAATTACCACAAGTTGTCATTATACTAGATCATAATTGATATTCAAATTTCAAAGGCATCTAAATTATCAGTATGATCAGTGCTTTGCTGAAAACGCTATCTGTCAGGTCTTCGTTCATCTAAAGAAAAAGGCCTTTTAGTATATCGTAATAATGCCCCTTTTAAGTCACGGTACACTTGAAATCTTGTCAAATAAAAATACGGATTTTCATAAAGCAAACATAAGACTGCATTTTATATTGTTAGCAATATTTCAAGACGACTGAAGCAACAATTATTAATGTATTGCATTGAATTATACTTTTTTGTCTCCCAAAATATAAACTAAAGAGCTTTGATCACAAACAGATAACTACAGTACATGCTTTTTATGTAAGTATTCTGATATATTGATTTTAAGTTTGTCTAAAGGTTCAGTACACTGTTCCATTTAAAAAAGAAAAGAAAGAGTTGTCAAGCTTCAAAGGATAAACATACGCAGCATTGTTTTTTTAATAAAAACATTACACACCATCGAGACTTGAACCATAACGGTAGCCCATATTATTTGTTTGATAATATAGGAACAGTCCAAAATGCAATGGAATTTGCTGGAATTCTTCCCTTCCGCCACAGATCTCAAATTTCATATGCATTTTACTGTACAGTACTGCTAAATGCGGTACGTCAGTCTGTGTTGTGACAGGTTTGATGACAGTCACCAGCATTAGCGGTTCCCAAATATCCTGTTACTGACATCAATCCTGTTGCGAGCAGCCAGGGCATTCTGCTAAAACTCATTTTGTGTTTCACGGAAGTAAGAAAGAATGTTTGGAACGTTCTGAAAAACTACTGCTTGAATCAAAATCTTAATTTCTACACCAGGAGCCCCTGACACTTAATCCGCTCTGAAAGTGTCTTTGTCACATCTGCTTCGTCTCTGGGATTGCAGGGCCAACTGCAAATTTACACTGCCACTTCACAGTCTCCTGCTGTCACCTTTCATTCTCAGACCTTCTTCCCACACGGACCCCAATTACTCCCCACAATTGTGAGAGCGAGTCTGTCTATCCGTGCATCCATCTGTGAGCACGTGGGCATGTTGTGGACAGATTCATGGGTGAATGTCTATCCATGTGCAGAAGCGTCCTACATTACTGTGAGAATGTGTGAGTGCTCATGGATGTGTGAAAATCGCCTTCTCTTGTATCTCCCTGGGTTCTTTTACTGTTACATGAGAAGTTAGTTAGGCTGCCAGCAAGGCATCATCTGGACTGTCAAACGTTTGAGATAAAATAAAATGTTTAACAAAATAAATGCATTCACCTAGCTTTTTTTTATCAGTAAATGATGGAACAAGACCTTCTGAAGGGCAATGTTTGTAAGTCAGAATTTAACATCATCTAGTAGATTACATACAGAGTCAAAAATATTCTATTATCAAAATTTTTTAATAAATAAAAAAAAACCATATATTATTAATAATAATATTTTATCAGCTTTTATTTAGCTAAGTTTTCTATATTTATATTTTCAATTTTATTTTTAATTCTGGTTTTTGTAATTTATTTTTATGCTTTTGTTTAGAATATTTTAAATTAACTTTTATTTTTCATTTTAATTTTGTGTTTTTGTCAACATGTTTTGGCTTTTGTTTATATTTTAGATAAGCTTTTATTTTATATTTTCAGTTTTCATTTTGTTTTTTTTTGTAATTTTATGCTTTTGTTTATGATATTTTAAATTATCCTTTAAATTAGTTTTTAATTATTAGTTGTGTTATTAACTTTTTTTTAGTTTAGAATATTTTAAATGAGCTTTTATTTTCTGTTTTCATTTACATTTTTTTAACATGGTCGTGTTTTCTGTGCTTTATTTCAACTACCAAAAAATTATTTTTAATAGTTTTAATAATATAACAACAATAATTCATAGGCTCTTTTAACTTTCGCCAGTAAGCAACCTCTCAGAAAACTTTAGCAAATGCAAAGCCTTACTCAGCTAGTTTTATTCTAAAATGTTAGTAAATCAAATTAATTAGCATTTTCGAAAATAATAATTACATTTATATTAACAAATTACACAACCTACACCAGCATTTATACATATATTTATACATTCATACAGTATATCATAGTAGCCGCTGAGAGTCCTCAGAGAGTATGCATTATTTAAATAATCTATAGACCTCTCATTGTAGATTCATAATCACACAGTCAGTCCAACTTTAAACCAGAACCCTGGACTTAAAATAAATGTATGTAAGAAGAGTGAGAAAGCAACCGTAGGAAGAGATGCAAGAGAGGTTTAGATAAGAGCACACCTGCAGTGTACCACGATGGGTCCTGCATCTGGAGGATTGAGGAACTTGACCTGGCGGATGAAGCCCAGCAGGCCTGTGGCGTAGCAGGGAACGCCGTGATCGGGCCAGCTGGTGAAATGGAACTGCCGGATTTCTCGAATCTCATGGTGACCCTTCTGCAAACAGGAGCATGTGGTGAGCTTAATATCAACAGGTGTCTTCATCTGAGGGTAACAGGTGATTACGACAGAAGATGGCTAGGATTAGCACACCCAATAAATGCATGTCAATAACAATCAACACCATGTGGTATTTTTTGGCAGTCTATACATTGTAAATACCACGACGCAATGGGCACAATATTATGGATAACCTGACAAAAGAAAAGAAAAATGGAACTGCTCAACTATTGATCCAGAAGCGGGATCTTTATTGTTGAGGTTCCATATAATTATTATTATTATCATGAGATATGTCAAGGCACCACTGTAAAGTTGAGATCAAAAGTTTACATCCCCCATTCAAATAATTTATAAAAATAAGAGGGGTCATACAAAATGCATGTTTAAGCAATGCACTGTTTATTTAATACCGACCTGAATAAGATATTTCATATAACATAGGTCTACATATAGTCTAAAAGAGAAAAAATAACAGTTGAATTTATAAAAATGACCCTGTTTAAAACTTTACAGTCCCTTGATTCGTAATACTGTGTGATACCTGAATGATCCACAGCTGTGTGCTGCTTTTGTTTAGCGATAGTTGTTCATGAATCCCTTGTTTGTCCTGTACAGTTAAACTTCCTCTGTTCTTCAGGAAAATTCTTCAAACTCTTTCATTTTCCAGCCTTTTTGCGTATTTGAACCCTTTCCAACAATGACTGTATGATTTTGAGATCCATCTTTTCACACTGAGGAAACTGAGGGAGTTATATGCAACTATTACGGAAAGGTTCAAACACTTACTCGTGCTCCAGAAGGAAAAAAACAAGCAATAAGAGCCGAGGGGTGAAACCTTTACAACTGTAACTTTCAGAAATTTCAGATTTTCCCTAAAATTACAGCAGAAAATTTGCTGAAATGTCAGTCAGGGCCACATGGTCAGTGTTTGAACCGCTGCACAACAACACGCTCGGTTCAATCTGTGTGAGCGCTGAGGCTTTTCTCACACCGTGTTGTGTTACAGTAGAAACATTTTCCCATTACTTCCTTACTAGCACTTAACGCTCTGATAAGCTTTTAATTATAATTTGGGATTGAGAGTGGCGTAATCCGTGCCTGGAGGTGCTGATACCACCAAGCAAGGACCCGTGTAGCCGTTTAATGCAGCTTTTGTGTGTGTGTGTGTAACTGAGCTGCAAAAGATGATGAGAGCTAACAAAAGCTGGGGGAAAAAAAAGAAAAAAAAAAAACAGTGTCTCTCTGATATCCAAACACTTGGGAATGGAATCCATAACTAGACACACATAAGGCCACTCAAAACGGTCTTAAAGAGGAGCAAGCTAATCCATATTAGGTGAATATTAATATCACCTTTCATAATTGATCTTCTTGAATGACTGCAAGTTAACCATTTGACCATGAAACTCTTATAATACTATACTCCAGCATGTTGAATGTGAGATTTATCCAAGAGGAACATATAGATAGATAGATAGATAGATAGATAGATAGATAGATAGATAGATAGATAATGTTGCAAAACAAACCTTTAAAAAACCTTTAAATCACTTTTGATTAAATCTCACTTAATAACATGTGCCCCTGACATGTTTTTGTTAGACATATCTTCATTTAGGATTTTAACAAACTCTTGACGAGACAAGATTTTGAGGGCCTTTTCTCTGGAGAAACATCTGAGAATTAGAAGACTTAAGCAAAAGTCCCTGTTTGATGTTTGATATATCCATTTGATCTCATTGCTGTCTAAGAGGAACCAGAAAACATTTCTAGTCATTTTCTGCTCCCACTCATTATGAAGCACAACTATGCGCCGAGAGGAGGATGTACCCTAACAACTCTCTTTCAAAGTTGAGAAAGCGTTTGAAAGGCAGCAGCCTCGTGAGACAGATGGATTGAGTGATTTAAGAAAGTTGCTGATGACATGCTGTTCCAGACCGCGCTCTCCCCCTCAAAAACGACTCCCAAACACTAATTTCTCCCACTATCAAAGCTTCCCTACATCTGTTCTGTTTGGATTACAACACTCAACAACTAAACTCTACCCGCTCCTAAGAGCTTTCTCTGCGATTCGCTTTCGTTGCAAAATATTGTCTGTTGGCTTATGCTAAGATCTTGTAAAGTTTGTTTGGTAGAACATTGTGGTTATGTTTTTTTTTTTATGCAGATCTGACGTCAAGCTGTTCCTGTATGATAAGAACAATAAAACTGATTGAGTGAGAGATGCATTATGGGCTTAAAAGCAAGCTGATGGTTCATATGGTATGGATGAATATGAGATGAGATGAAGAAATGTGCTGAAAAGTTTATTTTTATGTACTTATGAAACAAAATAGCATTTTTCTATTATTGTTTTACTATTTCAGTCCATATTCAGTCTTCTATATTTCCTTTTCTATGTATATTAACAAGTGTATATTTAATATTAAATAAATATAGGTACATAAATATAATAGGTACAAATCAGGCATAAGTGTATGTTCAAAATTGAGATTTATACATAATCGGAAAGCTAAATTAAAATGATTTCCATCGATGTATGGTTTGCAAGGACAATATTCAGCAGAAATATATCCATTTAAAATCTGCAAAGGGTGCAAAAAAATTTTATGAAAATGTCTACAATTAGTTTTCATCAAGCCATATTACATTTTAATATATCTATGTTTAAAAATGTACAAAATATCTTCATGGAACATGATCTTTATATCCTAATGATTTTTGGCAAAAAAGAACAATTTATAATTTTGACCCATACGGTGTATTTTTGGCTATTGCTACAAATATACCATAGCGATTTGAGACCATTTTAAAATTCCATTTTAGAACCATTCGTATGTAAACAAATAGGAAACTGAAGGAACCTGAGCAATGAAAGTAAAACCACTGAGAAACTTTAAATATTTCATGAGTGTAGATGGAGGATAGGTTTTTACCTTCTGAACAGTGAAAGTCCTGATCACATATTCTGCAAGAGGCTCCGTTTCAATCAGCGTCACTTTGATGTCTCCGTACACCTCAGTCTCATCAGGCCAATACCGGACACATTTCACCTTTATGGACACATAGGAATCCACACACACACACATATTATTACACAACACCTGCATCTTAATTTTTCTGGATATTACTCTATTTTACAGCAATGTCTAAGCCAAATTGGCATTTGCAGAAACAGTATTATTAAACAAGTCCCTGACGACATTTTGAAAACAGAGAGGTATAATTGGCCACCTGTCAGACAGGATGTTATCTCTGAATGAACGACCCCTGTGGTCCGAGTTCACTGGAGCCAATCATTGAACACCGCTCAATTACACTCAACGTGACATCAAACGGCTCTCGTCAGGGATGTTGTGAAGGACTTGTGCACCTAATTGTGCTCGATTCTAGGATGCCCTCCAAAACGCTCGCTTAAAGTTTCTCTTGTAAATAAAGAACCTTTTTTTCTATTAGAAAGAACCTTTCGTGCAATGGAAAGTGTCTATGGATGTTAAAGGTTCTTCATGGCACCATCAATGCCAACAAAGAACCTTTATGTTGTGGGTGCATCCAAGATGTGTACAGGAATGTAACCCACAACCTTGATTTTGCTTGCTATGATCTATTCCTTGAGATACAGAAACATATTGCACGTTTGCATGGATTTCTTGCTAGATGTTACTTTCAAAACCATTGCACAAGCACCCAACTCAGATATATATACACACACACACACACACACACACACATACTTCGTTTAACCGTGAGACCGTAATTAAATGTGTAGCAATTGGAGGAGCGCTTCGTAAATAACATTCTTAATCCTGTGATATTTATTAAGGAATGAGATAATTACAAGAACCCTACCCTGCCCACTTCCACCAGGTTGGTTACCATGACGATACTGGCAGAATTCTCTTGCCAAATCATCCTCCAGAAATCCCTCACGGTTTCCTGCATGGGGCCTACAGGAGAGGAGGAGGGACAAATTTAGAAGATCATGCAATACTCACAAAACAACTAGAAATAAGATGCAACGTTTCCTTATGGATTCACAGACAGTCCCTCAGTAAAGAGCATCGGAGACCAGCATGAATATCCACATTAGCGCATGCTAGTATGCAAGCAAGAGTCATAGGTCGGCCTTTCTTGTAAAGATGGTTAGCTAAGCGCAGGTTAAACTAAAGTACTTAGTATTGTAATTTTACAGTTTGATTTTATTCATTACTTTTTTATTTCGCTCTAATATTATTATTGCAATGGATTTCTTATTTCGTTTACTATTTTTATTTAATGAAATTACAGGTCAAGATGTCGATTTCGGAGTTCTTCATCGGAACAGACTTGCTCTTCAATCCTCTGCAGTGAACGGGTGATAAAACATCACAATGGTCCACAAGTACAGGAGATACTGTTCCAATGAGAAACAAACTCATCCACATCTCGAATGGCCAGTGGGTGAGCACATTTCCAGCAAATGTTCTTTTTTTTGGGTGAACTAATCCTTTAAACTGCTTCATGGTGCTTCGAGTTGCTTCTTGTAAAAGTAAACCCGTGTGTAAATATAAAAAACAAATTGAATAATTTCTCACAGAGCTATGCTGATATTTAGCAATGCTAACTTAGCATAAAGAACAAACAAATCTAAATTAGGGTGACATTCAACTTAATTTACAAATATTATACCCTAAATACTAAAAAAAACAAAAACCTCGTTTATAAATCAGAAGCCTATGATGTGCAAAATGAATTTGTTAGGCCATAAAGCTGCATGCACACACAAAGTGACACAGCATATCGCAGACGCCTCCAACCGGAAAAGCTACTGTACACCGGCACCATCGCTAATTCTAGCATTAGTAATTAACATTCAAAAGCCAACATAAAGTCTATATATTGTATATATTATATATTGGTTTTGTTAATTACCTTGTGTGGCTATGTAGTGCCTTGGTCTGTGGTAGCCCTTGGAAACGGAATAAGAAAAGAAGGTGGAAATTAATCAAACGAAACTAATTTTTATACCTGCATGCAACAATGAATTCGCTTAAAGTAAACTTAGCTTGAATCTAATTCGGCGCTCAATGAGACATCGTAACTTCACCTTTCTGACGCCTTGGGTTCATTAGCATTTAACCACTGTGAAACAAATCGGTGACCAACGTAGCCTTGCTCATGTCAGGCTTTAAGGCTCCGCTGCAGTTTACGAGCGGGTCTGCGGTACGACGGAGCTGGTAATTGTTTTATTATCGGGAATGAGATTGGCTGGCCTGATTATAGCTGCCGCGGGCCGAGAAACCTCGCGCTGAAGCATATCCGCATGTGTTTACTTGCCATTTTGCAATGATCACAATCATATCGACTGTGTCATTATGGTGTTTAGATCAAGTTAGTGGATTTGGAGCAGCCTGGGAAGCACTTTCAATCGAGCTGTCGCTTACTGTGGACATGGAGCATTTGCTCGAGTAATTTGCAGAAACTCAGAAGAGCGCTTTAAGTGCAGAAATCCCTTGTATCCTTCATTCGTCGTAAGCGAGGCTCTCAGGAGCGTAGCACATAAATGTTGCATTAATCTATTAAGCCCTTCTTTGACAGCAAAGAGTGAAGTTGTGCTGACATTTTGAGGTGGTTACATAATACACAGACTTTAAAGGTCATAAATACTATGTTCAAACTTGCAAATCATTACTTCTTAATATGTATGTACTTTCTATATGCGTATATACGTTCTAGTATATGCAAAGCTTGTTGTATGTTTAGTTTAGCTAGAAATAATGAAAATATTAAAATATAAATATATATGTTCAAAAGTGTAGGGTAGGGAAGATTTTTGACTTGTGCTCATTAAGACTACATTTATTTGATCAAAATGTGATACAAACAGTACTTATTAACAATGTTGAAAGTATTCGAGCTGCTTAATAATTTTGTGTTTTTTCATTGCTGAAATGTTTTTCTCTACATATGTGTGTATAGTGTGAATATTATTTATGTATATATATAAATATATATATATATATATATATATATATATATATATATATAAAAAAATGTTGTTTATATAAATTAAATATATATATATATATATATATATATATATAAAATATATTTAATTTATATAAACAACATATATAAATAAACACATAATAAATATACAAATAACAAAAATATAAACTTTGGATGTAATTAATTGTGATTAAAATAAAGTGCTAAAATAAATAAAATAATTATAATTTTAACAAAAATGTGTATAATAATTTAAAATGAACAACAATTATAAACATTAATTGATAAATATTATAATAATGAATTTATACACATATTATAAACATGATATAAATATTTAGAAATATAAATTATATTATATTATAAAATAAATATCAGAAATAAAAATATAGAACATGTCATCCTCACGTCTATGTAGTTGGCGTTGATGTAGTCAGAGTGGGGGTCTCCCTCCAGCAGTTGCAGTCGGACTCGAGTGTGATCGTCTGTGGGGTCAAATATTCACAGAAGAGCCGGTCTAAAGTTACACATACACTTTAAAGGGGAGCTATACATGCATGAGCTGTCCAGGAAACACAACTCTACTCTACTGTACTATACACCTAGTGACATTTACCCAGGCAGAAGTTATGTGTGTGAAACAATCACTTTTGGCCAGAAATTTTTTTTTTTTTTTTTTTTTTTTCACCAGGCTCAAGAAGGATGTGAATTTGAGTACATTACTTTAATATATCAGGCTCATTTCAATTCAAAAACCAAAAACCAGCATCTAATGAGTATGAGAACTATGCCAGCAATCTCCTTTAATAAAAGACAACACATTTAGTGCGATTTACCAACGGAGCCAATGAATTATGCTTTTTTGAAAAGACCTGCAACCTCAGCATTACTTCCTAGCATAAGGAAGACAATTACAATCTTTTAAAAAAATATCTATAGTGATGAGGAACACTTTTCAAAAAAGTTCCTGTTTCTAAGCAACTCAAGTCTGGGTGCCCCAAGTTCAGCCTTGCACTCTGGGAATTGAGAACAAGAATCAGACCATTTTCCCATCCAACAAAGTGGATGTACAGTTTACCAGTGATGTAATTGATGCAATTACACCAGCACCGCCAATCTTCATCTAGTCTTCGCTATAAACACTTGACCTGCTAATGTTTAGCTCAGGCACTGCGTCTTTCCACCCTTGAAAGGTGAAGCTGCATGTCTTGGCAATTACGACGACACTTCTGGAAAAGGGGAAGAGGGCGGAAACGGAAAGAGAGGAGGGGTAAAGGAAAGGTCTGACACTAGCTCCGCAAACCCGTGTGGCGTTCTGCTTTGATCACATGGAGAATGCAAATGCGCTGTTGAGGCATGTCGACTCCAAGCCAGCGGATGTTCTCTGATGGCAGGCGGCTCTGCAGAATCCCTCCTGAATTCTCTCAGTCTTTCCGTTTTTTCATTCCGGGGAGAAGCAGGTCCGTGTCTGGAGCTGTAAGGGGGTCGTGAAGGTTGTTTACTCTCAGACAGCCCCTCCCTCCTGCGTTTCTTATTCTGTCTGCTCAAAATTCGCCAACTTATATTTTTTTAACTTCAGACTTTTTTATTTGCTCCTTCTCTCCCCCTCGCCTCACAAACATCTCAGCTGTCTCTCGTCGGCGCTTTGGTCTGTCTGCTGACCTCTCTGCTCCCCGAAAGGGAACGTGCGCGAGGGAAGCAGAGTAGAGGGAAAAGGAGGGATGCGGAAAGAGAGCGAGAGAAAGAGACGGGGCTAATTAGACGCCACTGAGTCAGTTGTCATAACAGCAAGCGCTCGGCAGGGTTCTTCTCCGCAGTGAGGGGCCAGATACAAAGCTCTAATTGGGAGAGAATGACCGGACTGCAGACGAGCGCCGTGATGCATGGGTACAGTAGTTCTGAGTCAGCCTGCAAAACTATCCAGATGTCTAGAAGATCACCTGTTTAGATGCATATGAGAGGCGTTACAGTGACATGATGATGAGCGGGGATCTTAATTCTGCACCATTAGCACCACAGACATGACTCAGTGATTCCTCACGTCATGCGGTTAAATGAGGATGGGTATGCTATTGCTTTTCTAAATGTTGAGAGTCACTATTCCTAAACCTTTTTTTAAATGGGTCTATATCTAGCTGCTCTTCTGACTTGGGCCAGGAGGAAGCAACCCACAACAATCTCTCTCTCTCTCTCTCTCTCTCTCTCATACTTTCCCGAATATTTTCTAAGGGCCATGCATTGCATATGTTATCTGCCTGATCATACTGATGCAATCACTGAAGAACAACAACAACAACAACAACAACAACAAAACACAAAAGCAGCATTGGGCTAAAATGTGCATTTCAGGTGCAGTGCTAACATTAAAAATCTCTTATTTTGCACCTCATTTTAAAGTAAAGGAATCACAAAGAGAACAACTCGGTTCTTTCGTGTGTTTAAAAGTACCCTATCCTAAAAATGTCAGCAGTCTCTTAATCAGCGCTCTCTTAAGCCTGTGTCCTCGCCGCTGCTCTTATATATAACCTCAGTGTGTTGTCAGCTGGCCCCAGTGCATTATACACCTAAACAGCCTATTAAATCCCTGCTCGGCAGAAAAGAGGTTCCTGTGTCAAATGGGCCGAGTGCTGTCGCACACACCTCGTGGCGTGAGAGCGAAACACTCTAATCCAGTTTAATCCATTTCCATCCGCTCTGGGATAAGACGCTTTGCTCATGAAGTCTACCTGAGAGGGTTTTAGAAAGCAGCAGAAGTGTTTATGCGAACGCTTGAGCTTTGAGAGCTCGGTGTTAGGACAAGTGTCATCCTAATCTGAAAGGGATTCATTTCGGAAGGTTAATTTGTACCAAAGGCAATAAAAAGGATCCTATTTGCCACATACGCAAGGATTCTTATTAAAGAAATTAATTTCCATCTGTTATTCGCCCCATTTTTGTAAAGAAGTGATCCTATTAGTTTATATAACTAGCTAAAGGATAGATGCATCACTCTTTAGTATCTCAATTTGTTTCTCCTAGAGAGTAATGATATTAAATGAAGACTTTTGCTGGACCTTTTCACTTCTTCAGTGTTTATTTCCATAGAAATCTCACAAACGCTGTGCTTCTACACTCAAAAGTGGAATTTCAATATCAATATCAAATTCAGTTCTCATCCAAATTAAAAAGCCGAAGCTTGAATAAAGCATAACAAGAGTTTTCTGATCTATTAAAAACAGCAACCTCTAAATATTGATGATGTCTAAATCCACTAATCATCTTAATGTAAATGATGGATCTGATTAGGTGTTTATTCTTGGTTAAGAGCATTAATAGATGGCGATAAACAAACAAACAGAAGCGAGAGCGTAGTACACTACACAGCTCATGTGAATGCTAATACTCCAGCTTTGGTCAATACATCAGAGGAGGTTTTTTTTCCTGCAAAGACTTCAAGGGAACCTGACGATTCTGGCAGCACTACGTGAAGGGAATAAATGTCAAAATTTAAGGATCTCAGAGAGAAGAAATGAGAAGGTGTCTTCATCCAGACACACGGATCCATGCGTGCAGAGCACTTAAAAGCGCAAGACACGCTCTCCTCTGTGTTTGGACTAATGAAGATGAACAACCAGGACATTTATTATTCAGCAGGTGCCTTACCTTGCATATTTTAACCTCAGATCCACAAAGGCATCGATACTAACTGGTTAAAATGAGTGACGGTTTGGATAATGAGCCGATGTGTGTTGGTTATCCTTTGGGGGTTTCATCCCTCTTCATGGGATGATTGTGTGATGTTGGTGTTCGCTACATGAATTGCATCATGTGAGAGTTTTAGTCAGTACCAGAACTGAATTCAGTTCATACGAAGGAAAATTTCCTTTGCACTACAAGTAGAGTATATAATGACTCATGAAACGTTTGTATTCTACTGAAGAAACAAAGTCACCTACATCTTGGACATTTTTGGGTGAACTATCCCTTTAAACTAAGTGAAAACAAAAAATATCACAAAATTAGATATTTTGAAGAACTTGGGGACCCAAACATCTCTGGACCCTATTTGTGGTAACACTATTTATTATAGCTTTTATAGCTCAGAGAACTATACCTTTAACTATCCCACCTCATATTGGCAAATATCTCCTTTGTGGATTTCCAGGGAAAAAAACCAAGTACACTTCTATGATGTACTTAAAGTGCTCTGTAATTTTATACTAAAAATTATTATTTAGTTCTTCTTAACTACTCAACTGTGCTATTTTGAGACACCATAAAGTTAAACTAAAATGCACTTTTAACATACTTTGTTTTTAAAAATGTATTTAGATACCACTTGTAGCATACTTGAGTGTACTATTATATGAAAGATGGTTTCAAGTGTGCTACAAGTGATAACTAGTATGTTAAAGGTCCATTTTAGTTCATATTCATGGTGTCTCAAAATAGCACAGCTGAGTACACCTTGATGATCTTAAGTACTAAAGAATATTTTTTAGTATATTAAGTAGAAAATTATTGTGTGAAAATAGAGCACTTTAAGTACATTATAGAAGTATGTGTTGTTATTAATTCACACAGCACAATGGGTTTCGCAGTGTATTCCACATTTGAGAGAGGCGGGGCATAGAATAGCTACATTAATGTACAGCAAAAAAATGACGTTCTGTTACACCAAATAAACTAAACAATGTTGTTTAAAATAGCATTATACTACCCCTTTAACAAAGTATCGTTTTTTTAATCTTCTTCTTTTGGAAATCTGAGATTCATCTTTCATGCAATCTTCAAAATTTAAATTCCTGTAACGAAATACTTCAATTTCAGGTAAGAACCGAGCTGCAATCGTTTCTCCTTTAAACATTCCATTACCAACCGGCCACCGTTCCGCTCTTTCTGTTGTGTTCTCTGTGATGTCATTGTTCTCCTCTTTAGGATCAGACCCTTAGGTATGCCGTGACTCATCCGTTCCTATCCAAACCTGCTGCCAAAGCATTTCCTGCAATCTCAGTCCAAACAGAGCACGCAAAGGGGCTCAACGGCCCGCATCTGTCAAGTGTCCTGCGCCAAATCATAGTAGGCTGCACATACCTCCCTACCAACCATAATTGACGAAATATACTAATGAGGAATCATTTGGAAAAGATACAAAAAACTCAGCGTACGCAGAAAAGCAGAAATTGGTTTTGAAGGCGAGCAGGAGTAAATACAGCCATCTTCCCAATCCAACCCCCCCCCCCTTTTCTCGTTCTCTGATATGTAAATGTTTGCCAATAACAGTTTATTTTGGGTGTAGAGTCTCGTGAATTATAGATGACCATATGGGCTTGAATGGCTGGCACTGCCTGCTGAAACACTGAAGGGATGAGAGAGACCGGACAGATGTCTCTAATTGAAACGGCTTTCCTCGTCTCCCATAAATTGTCAAAGTTAATCAAGGGATGCACGGCCAATTTTGTTTGTGGGTTAATTTTTTTTCTTGGCTCAGTTTGTAAGACATCGCTCCAATTTGGGGTGGTTAAACATGCATTCACATAATGAAATGCTTCACAAAACAACGTCCTCCCTTGGCTGGTAGACTTGAGACATTTCAGTTACTTAAAAACCCATTACCCCGATGCATTTGGTTACATTAAATGTAGCGACATGATAATCCATAAAGCTATTATCAAATATAACAAGAAGGGACCGATCTGCTTTATAATACGTGCATTCGAATCATAATTACTCATTTTCATGTTTTTAACAGTCAACATAAGAATTAAGTTTAGGTGTTTTTTAAAGCATCATTTAACTATTACAAAAATGCTGTGCTAAATGTAACACATTACTATATATGCTAAAGTCACAAGCAACACCCTAGGCACCTGGTGTTAAATAAAGCCATCTTTCTTATCTCCATTTTTCCACAAAAAATGATCCGTTGTACTGATGAACAGCCTGATGGACAGTTTTCATTAGCAACTTGTATAATTAAATGGGTTTAACTAATAGCAAATTCATCATAATACCCGCTGGCCATCAGCGAGTGACAGGTTATTTCATTTGGCCCAATGTTTCATCTCATTTTAAGAGCACCGTGACAGTGACAACTGAATGTTGTAGAAGAAATATAATGGAAAACAACCAGATATCATTTAATGGTGCTATATTAGCAAAATAATTAAGAAAGTCTATCGTGTTACTCCCATGGAAATACCATAACGCTTTGACAGCTTTAATACAAGTATTCTTTGAAATACCTTGGTGTACCATGTTAACATAGTATTTAAATTGTATGGAAAAACCATTGTACTTAGAAAATATACAATAAAGTGCCATAGTATTTAAATGCACCAGTTTAGCACCATGGCAGATTTTGTGACTTTTTTGAATGAAGTGGTTCAGTACTGTGCAATACTGTGGATTTACAATATGATCTTACCTTAAAGGATGTTGTAAACCTAAAATAAATATAATGATATTACCATCTGATACATCACTGTAGAAGAGTACTTCCATCGTAGGCCTACTTTTTAAGCATAATGAAAATACAAATCCATTGGTGTGGTTGAGGAGTAATGTGCAGACCCCACAATTTGAGTTACAAATGAAGCTTAAACACTATTTAGGCTCCTTGTTGTTTCAGTACTCACAAGCGATGATGTTGCCGTAGCGATTCTTGTTACGGTTTTCATCCTTCTTGGCAGTTTCCCACGGTGCCGTTTGTCCCTCAGCCAGACCCTGGAATAAAATCAAGAACATTTTTTAATGCGTTCCTCCACTACAGAGACTGCTTTCACGCATATACCTATACCTATATTTTCTGATTTCTGTTCAGTTAAACTTTTTAAACTTTGAGAAGCTTTTCTAAAATAACAGGTCAAGTTAGGTATCTCTTTTCCCTTGATATCACTGAAAGACTCTTGTGTTTGGAAGAGTCTGGTAATTGTAGACTCATCCTTTAGCCTTGGGGCAAAGACAAGACTCTGAAATGTCAGACAAGAGCGCTGAATGGTGGCCACTTAAAGCCGTAGTGCAATCTTCATCCTGTCCAGCACACACAAGACAAGCCATTTACGGTGACAGATCTAGAGAAACAACGGTGGTCTGCAAAGAGTCTGAATTAAAAAAAAGACTTCATGGACAAAGTGATTCAAAACAAGCACATTTTAAAGATGAATGGGAGAGGTGATGCAGCAATTTAGTGAAGGTCTATCTTTAAAAGAAATCTCTGTAAAAGAACAGCAAAAGAAAATCGACTGAGATAAAAGTTCATTCACAGGCTTCATGATGTGTCTTTTCTTATAATACACTAAAAGGTTTTTTTAATAGTGCATACCTTTAGTGACATAAAAAACCCCCAAAAAACAAAAAGGGTCAAAAAATGTATTACAAATTCATTGCCAGTTTATATAATTAAGGTTTAACAAAAAGAAAATTGATTATAATACCTGTAGGCCATCAGTGAATGACATATAATATAATGAAAATATAATGTCAGTAACTAGATATTACATAATGAATTGTATTTATTGCATGAACTGTACTCTATCCACTTGTATTTACATTTTGGTACCTCTATTAGTGTGTAGGGCCATTAAAAGGAATACCAGATGATTAGATGGATGGATAGAAAAACGAATAAAAAAGTAAATAAATAACCAAAAAAACAACAACCAAGAATTTAAAAAAAGAATAGTGCAAATTAATTGTGTAAATCATGCATCACTACATGCAAAAGTTTTTAATGAATTGACTGTTCTGGTTGGGTGAATCGATCAGCATCAGGTAGGGTCCTACATGAACAAGTAAAACTGTTTTTCTCTCCCAAGGATGTATGATGGATGCCATCTGGACATAGAAGCACAGAAGCCTGAACATGCAGACTGCATCATCTCTGCCGCTCGGTTCCTTCACGTGCATTAAACGTGAGCTGGCACCTGTGAAAACCGAAACCTCACAAAGCCTCATTTTTGTTCAATTGCTCTTTCATGTGTGAATTAAACATGATCTGGCAACCCTTCCAATAAATCAGTCACATTCATTCATGCACAGGGATGCTGGGATCTGGCAACTCTGCCCATGTTCTCATTATTATCGCGGTACAGTCAGGGCAACTGAGTCAGTTATAGCCAAAATCTCTGTCTGCCTGACAGAATGTGATGCTAAAACTGTTTGAGGGCTTCTTAATGATACATTTCGAGACATCCGGAGAGAATCGCTACACAAAAAGCCTTAAACTTCTGTCTTCTGGCAGTGAGCTAAACTTATTCTTCATTTGTTCTGTACTGGATTCCTCATCCACCCTCCAAAAATGTCCTCACTGGAGCCTCTCTCGTCTTCTGATCTTCTGTTTTTGATACTATTAATACTTTAGAGAAGTGATGAGAAGACTAAAGAATAAAACGAGGCGTGCATGCATGTGTGTGTGTGTGTGTGTGGACACAAGGACTGCAGAGACACTGTCAGACCTCTTCCAACCTTACAATGACAAACATGTCATAATCATCTTCATCAGCTACACTTCTACTCTTCATCATTTTGCTTTTTTGTTATCTAATGCAGTGACATTCACACGTTACTTAGATGTCCAAATACTTCATGGGGCCATTGTAACCTTCTCCATACCATTAACGTCTTCTTGTTTCTTCTCTCTGTAATCACACATCTGGCAGGCTGAGATTAATGATGCTATTGTGCTGACACACACAAACACACACACACACACACACACACACACACACACACACACAGGTGGCCATCATCAGCTTTTACCAACATGATCAGATCTGCATCACTCACTCTCTGCCCATCACATCTCATCCATCTAAATTCCTTCTGTCTCAACTGCTTGTTCTACTTTACATGTCATGTAAAATTAGAGATGCAAGATACACTAATGCCCTAAAAAATGATCTTATCAACTGATAAATTTGACATTGTTTATCATTTGCATTTATTTGACTTTTAGTAATATTTTCAAGTCCTTTTTCACATTGCTGACCAGCATAAATCAATGAGTTGTGAAAATAAATTTAAATGTATGAACATTCTTTAAACATGAGAAGTGTGAAACAAGCACGATTCAGTCTTAATGTAGGAGATTAAAACAAAGTGTAAAAGCATAGATGTTCAGAAAAATTATATGGATGCAGCTGCTTAAGTTTTAAAAATATTACATAATTAAAAATAGAATTAAGATATTTAATTAAATTAATTTCATTTATCTGTCAGAGTGTGTACTGATGAACAAGTCCATATCTGTACCATTTATGACATTTATCTTAATGTGAATGTATTTTAATTTCTTAGCTAATTATCTTGATGCTCTATTTTAAGTTAAAAAGCTGAAAAAAATAAAGTCAATTATTGAGCACTAGGTAACATTAAAATCTCATTTGCAGTAAAAACCACATGCAATTTCATAGTAAAACGTGCATTATGGGAAACGACGTATTTGCCCCTAATGTGCTCTCGCTCATATCAGCCAGTCACAAGCCAGTAAGCAAGCACTCCATTCAACTCAGTGTAAATGTATTGAGTTTCTCCTCCTTCACCGCATATTAGGAAAAATGACTTATTTTCAGCGGCAAGGATAGAGATGGGCTGATGCAAAAAGCTGCCAACTTCATTTGCAGGCAAACTTGTGAGGCAAATCAGGTTAGAAGAGAGAGGCGATAACAAAAAGGCGTTATAAAAACGTCTGCCTTGATGAATGACCCTTTAAACACGGAGGCACGGGCTCTGGTGCTATCAGACTGCCTATGACAGGAATGAGCTGCCAGCCATACATCTATCTCATGTTTACCTCAACACTTGGGACGGCCTAAAGCAGCCTATACAGCTGAGCATTCCACTACTGAAATTAAGCTGGGCCTTTCCTAACGCTTCAAGTGATCCTGTTAGGAGAGTAAGAGAGTTAGGACAGACCTCTCTAAGATCTAGATCTCCTTCAGGCTTGGTGCAGAGCTGCGTTATCCCATTTCTAACACTCACAGTTGTAAATGCGAACACATAAACTGGTCAAAATAGATAGTACAGAACAAGATGTTATTTTATCATCTATAATAGTGCATCAGATGTATGACAGATAACTATGAGTCATTCTTTATAAATGAGAGTATCGCCTTTAAAAGTGCAATCTTTCACTTTTTTAACATGCCTTCAATCCAGGTGATTGAAAATTTGGACACAGAGAGCATCCATCCTCTCTAATTCACCGATGTCTCTTGTTGTCAGGGTCATTCACGAAGGCCCTGTCTGAATACACAATAATATGATTCATACTTAGACTCAAGCAAAGTTTTCTTCTGAATGTTTCCGCAATACTTCGAACGCTTACTTAAGAGTATTTTTGCAATCTGTTCAGAAAGACCAGATTCCATATTATGATTCTGAATAAGATGTTTACAAGCCGAAATGTTGTGAATATGCCATCACAAATAATTCTGAACTATAATCATACTGCATGCTACATCTCTGATCATTTTGACCCATACAATGTATTTTTGTCTATTGCTACAAATATACCTGTGCTACTTAAGTTCAGTCACATATTTTACTCACCCTCAAACCTTTTTGGTCACCAATAATGACTAATAGAAGATAGAAAACAGTTTGAAACTGCAGTAATATTTCTCTATTTTCCATTACTCTTTTCACTGCATATCCGATCAAATAAATGCAGATTGGCGAGCACAAGAAACTTGATTTGAAAACATTAAAAAGTCTGAACTCTACTTCAGCACAATTTCTACTTTTATTGTACTTTTAAGGTGTTTTTTTTTTTTTAAAAGCTTCGGACCACATTCAGTTTTATTGCAAGGACAAGTGCAGCCAGTACATTCTTTGAAAAATTGTCAAAACTTGTGTTGCAACGAAGAAAGAAAGGGTTTGGAACGACATAAGGGTGAGTAAATGATGACAGAATTGTCATTTTTGGAGGGTGAACGATCCCTTTAATGAAAACAAATCACAAAGTGAAGCTGGAACTCATACAAGGCAGCTACTTCAAAGCCACAATTTGTAGGAAATGCATTTAGAGGAAAAATAAATGACCTTATCAAAGGTTCATTTCATATCTCTCTTTTGTTGGCAGTATCTTTCCTCAAGCACTATTCAAACAAAAAACAGAGCCACAGCAATGCCAGTGTGAGATTTCTCAATCGTAAAACACTTTATCAAACTTCAACATCTGTATCTTAAAAACAGACAAAAACAAGACACATGCACAAAAACATATCTTTATATGTTCAAATGAAAGAGACAATCAATTGGATGCAATTTCTATGTTGCTGACCTTCGTGAACAATAAAAAAAGGAGTTCTTTATTTCTATTATTAATGTGATCGTGTGTGAGGACGGACGGCAGAGATAAGTGAGCCTTCAAACCCGAGGTTACCGTGCTTTTTTAAAATCCAGAATAAGACATGCTATCGACACAAAGGTCTTTGCATATTCTTACCAATAAAGGTTTAGACAGTGAAAGATAATTGGTTTTATTGTCACGGGGGGTTGATCTTCGGTGGCCCACTGTGTGGGCTGATTTTTCTAGTAGTGCATCATATCTCACATGACCTTTTCTTAACAAAATGCCAGCATGTCATCGAGATGCGCAGACCTGCTTCTTTTAATAAGCACAGGCGCGCTTTAATTAGTAATTCAAAAGTGTTATAGTATGTGTTTAAGAAATAAAACAATACGAATCTGGCAAAAAAAAAAAACAGTCATTATTGAATGATTAAAAAAAACCCTGATATTTTAATAACCCGTTCAATAAAACTAAATTAAGATTCATTTCACATCATTTTTTGGGCTTACAGTGCATGCAAAGGCAAAAACAAATTTCATAGCTGTGGGGTTGTCGTAATTACTGCAGAGAGGCTTGATCTGACATACTTTTTACGAATTGAATATACTAAAAAAAGTAAGCTAATCATATTAAGAGCTACAGAACTTTTAGCAAAGTGTCACATATAGTAAAGACGGCTTCATTCACAAAATGCAGAAAACAAATCAGATTCAACATCCTTTTATCTGCTCTCTTCAGGGTCAAGTCACTTGGAAAGCACTTTGAACTGCCATTGTGTATGATATGTGCTATATACTGTAAATAACTTGCCGTATTGAAAGTTTCATTCTCATTGATGGCAGTCACTCAAGCTGAAGAATTCTTACCTCGTACTCCTCTTTAAAGCCATAACCCTGTCCACACTTCATTTGAGTGATGTGTTGGAGTAAGTCTGCGACTCTGATGGCCGGTTGGAACTGGCCGGCCTGGTAGGACATCTCCACCGACTCACAGCCTCCATATGGGTACGTCTGGATGGTCATCGAGGGCTGGGACATCTCACTGTGGCTGCCATCTGTAGAGGAACAATTCACAATCCTTGAGTAACCATCACAATGTCCAATCGCCAGCTGGAAGGTGGCTGCTTTGACACAGAACAAGGCAAGCAAGGCAGAAAACTCTGGGTTGCACTTTCTTGTATTCATGGCGCAAAAGTAAAATGGACCCTTCTAGTCATTTTAGCAAAAAATTCTTTGTTTTGTAGTGTATCGTTTCCACTGAGCACCGTGTTTAACTTACAGTTTACCTAGAAAAGGCATTATTCATTTCTACAGATTCACAATCTCCCACGTATATTACAATCTATCAATGTAAAAGCCTTGGGCAAAAATGAAAACGCTAGAAGATTGTGCTTTTATTCAATAATTTACAACCTAGGCAGGTTGAACTGCTATAATGAATAGTGCATATCTATTTCAGACCATCTAAAGATTAAATTGGATTCTTCTAAATTGTTCCTATTGCTGCTAATATTATCAATATTTAAACAGCAAAATCAACCTGCATAAAAAAAATACATAAAAGCATAAATATATAACAAATGCAATGGCCATCTCCGTTATCCAAAATATAAATAAACAAGTCTTTTCAAAATATTGCAACCTATTCAATATATATATTTGTCACTCTGATGGCATCAGCAGTCTTTTGCCTCACGTGATCCTTTAGAAATCATTCTAATATTCTGAAAACAGTTTTTGAAATATTAATACAGAAAAACACATTTTGGATTCATTGAATTGATTTTAAATGTAAATACTTACTTTCTCATAACTTTTTGAAGTATAAAGATGAGCTCAGAGCAAACAAACGTGAATACAATTTTAAGGGAACTAGCCAACCACACCACACAGATACTACATAATCTGCAGAACCACGCAGAAAATGACTAAGAAAACACAAATATTTGCTGTCTAGGATATCATGTTGATCTCAAAAAAAAGCACAGCTTTGTTTACTGTGCACTAATACCTCTCAATCAAGACCAAAACCCTGAAAGCTCGGCTAAGACCTCGACTACTGTGAGCTATCTGAGTGCCATTCAATCACAGCTCGCTGCAGACTTCAGTTATGCATGACAATACACTGAGACGCAGACAGTCCGTCCTTGCAAACTCTTTTATTAGAATAAGACTGGGAAGTAGTTTATTGATGTTAATGAGTTCATTAACTAGAGGAATGGGGGAAGCAAACGACAGATTTTTTTTTTTTCTTCATATGGCCTCCTTTAACCGGCTAAAGCATTCAGATGCATAGAGGGATGGAATATTACTCGACAAATTATTAATGTGGCTATTTGCATCTTACTCGCCTTGAAAATTCATTATACACTTAAAGTAATTCTGAGGCTAAAAAATTTATAATCCACACCAAACATCTACGCTTTCGACATGGCGAAATACAAGTAATTTCGAGCGCCGGGAGGGAAAAGTTGAAAGTATTAGCCGCGACAATGTATAATGAAGAAAACAATTATGCCACAATCGTAGCCTCGGGAGGGTCTTTTTAAAGGGCACAAAAAGTAACTAGCACAGAGATGCTGAGGCTGCTCAATGAATCTGAACAGGTTCACAACCAGCACACAAAACACCCGTTCCCACTCACTTCCAATACATGAACAAAAATACAGTGGAAGTCAATGGGAACTGAACCTGTTTTATTTGGTTCTTCAGAATACCTTCTTTAAAGCTCCACAGAAGAAAAAAAGTTTAAAAAAGGTGCTTATTTACTGCTTATTAGTTAGTAAGATAGTTGGGTAGGATTAGTAATGTAGAATAAGTAAGAATGTGCTAATAAGCAAGTAATAATCGATGACAGAATTAACATTTTTGGGTGAATTATTATTTTTCTTTTTAACAATATTTAGACTTTTTTAAACAATACTAAATAGTCTAAGCAATCAACAATTAAAGCCAACAGCCAATGGAAAGCCTTACATTTTAAGCTTGATCTTTATGCAAAATAAATTCAGTTAAAAAACGTCCTAATATTTTAATGTTACATGCCTTCGTATTTGGACTAGCATCTTCATGGTGCAAAAAAACATATTTTTCTGACTCATGCAAACATACAAACACTAAAAGAGAAAAAGAGTGTGCGATAGAGAAGTATACACTAGAGACTCTAAGGTCTCTCAATTTACTGTCCCACCCTCTGCCTTTCCCCTTCTTCCCTGTATCGCTATCAATTTTTTCGGAATAAATTATTCATGTGTTTTTGTCTCAGCAGCATGGAGCGAATCCCAAAGTGGCGGCCCAGTGGGTGTATTATGTTGTTAAAACGACGCGTCTGCCACATCCAACCCAGAGAAATATCGAAGAGCTCCTGCTCTAGAAACGAAAGGTCAACTGCACATTTAAGGTGACCTCATATAAGAGACAGTTATGTACTTTATGGGTAAACGTTTAGATTTTGTAGTTTTAAATGTTCAGGATAATGTGTTCTGACAGTTATGAGTTGATAAAAAGAAGAGTACAGCGCATAAATAAATTATACTGAACCATTAGCTGATTTTACTGGAGGTCCTAGGGGATACGTTCAGTCCTGCGAACACCTTAGGAAGAAGGAATATAAAAATATGACTGAAAAAACATATGGAAAACAATATGAATACTGAAGTAGATTTTGGTATGTGCTTCAGTAAAGGTGATATAATTTTGTTATGTACAGTAGCACATCTTTAATTGTGTAAATGCGGTTTTAATAACTAGCTATTTAAATAAATAACCAATATCCATAAATTTTTCTGAGAATATTTAGCTACACGTGATTCGTGCAGGCCAGTAAGGTATTTAGAGTTGAGTCCTCTACATAATCTCTGCCACTTTTTCCAATATATTAGACATTCATACCTACTGTTTCTTACACAATGTTCTCGCTGCATTACAAAAAATTGCCATGAAACGATAAAGCAACTGTATCTATTATAAAGCATGCTATTTAGTTCATGTCGCATATTGAGTGAACATAAGAAAAAGATGTATGTCAAGTAACTATTCTCCTTAGGGAGGTAATTTTCTCATTTCGGCCTTGTTCCATCTATAATGGCTCCTTTCATTTGAGCATGAACTTTTTGTGGTCATTGCATTATGTGCATTCAGATGATTAGAGCTAAAATCACATTAAAGCTCAATTATCGGCATGCACTGTTACATTATGATCACCTGCTATGGTGTTTGCCATTAACAATAATTACCTGACAAGTCACAATAAAGCACAGGTGACTAAATAATGACATTGTAAATTACTTTCAAATGTCATATGTGAATGGCTCTCGTGTGGGTATATGGAGGAAAATAAATGTGATATAAAAAACCTGTTGAAAAAGCTTTCAAGGTAAAATAAATGAAAGTCATTAGAATTATTAGCAAAGTATTATGATAAACATTAGCACTGGATTGTTGCGATGTATAAAACGTGCTTTGCTATGTTAAGCCTTTTGTCCTTGGCTACAGAATTGAAAAAGTAATCTTAAAGTAAGTAGTTTGTTTAAATATGTACACCACCACTAAAATGTTTGGGGTCAGTAAGATATTTATACGTAGGAAAATGTTACTTTTGTTCAGCAATGACACATTCAAGTGATCAAAGGTGATAGTGAAGCATTTCTAATGTTATAAAAGATTTCTATTTCAAGTAAATGCTGTTCTTTTGAATTTTCATCATGCTTTCCTTTTTATACTTCAGCTCTGCATCTCAGGAAATAGTTGAAATAGTTCCAAATAGCGATTTGATTTGGGTAACACTATTATAATAACAATTAATTGTGCATTATTACACGCAATTAACCCCAAACCAAATCCTAACCCTAACCACACAGTAAGTACATGTAGTTAATTAATATGACTTTATGATTAAATGTACAATTAAACTGTACCAAAAACAACTTAAAATATAGTGTAACCGAGAATTATTCAAAAAACACAACATTCAACATAAAAAAAAAAAATTACAGAGCCATTTCAAAGAGATTACTTTTTTACTTTACCGTAAGCAACCACTGCATTATTACTATTACTTTACTATTACTGAGGGTCACTGAGGGTCTCATTTGTGCATGTCTCCTAAGCCAGGAAAGAGCAACCTTTAACCAATGTCATTACTCTAAATGCCTTTCTCAGAGTTAAGCTGGAGTCGTCAGGTGTCTACTAACCAGCAGAATCACACACATCCCTTGGCGGCTTATCCATTTCCAGCCTCTAAAACTATCGTTTCTCCATGAAACACAACCCTTGTCTCTCTCTTTCTCTCTTTCTCCATTCCTATCTCTGTTCCTCCATTCTGTTTTTCATTCCCATCGATCCTGCAGATACATGTATCCACACTCCTCTGCGAAATCTAAATCTTTCGCTCTCTATATCGCACGTACCCTATTTTCTCCACCATTATCCTCTCTTTCAAAAACAATGTTCTCTCTCCCTTGTGCGAAACTCAGACTGCTCATCAGATGCACTGATGATGTGTATTACAAGGAGGAATGATTTTAAAAAACAGTCGGCATGAGTCCTCCTTCACTGTTCCTGTATGCGACTACCAAGGCTTTCGTCCCGCAACGTGATCGATAGCCTGTAAATGAACTGGAAGCCCCACATAATAGGCAGGTTTATAAATGATTAGGGGCCGACAGTCTTTCTCGACCTCGTAATCTCAGCGACATCGTTTCGGCAGGGAGCATCTCCAGAACAGAAATATGACCGCCCTCACCCGGAGCGAGAGATGGGCTCTGTAAAACAGAATGAAAAGGCCTCCTTCCTCATTTAATGCCTCATTCTTTTATCTGTATTGGTAGTTGTATTTCTTGCTATCTTCTCTCCATCTCACTATCTTCACCCTCCACTCAGTTTCACCTTTTCAATTCTTCTTTACACAATCACTCCTTATTACAGTGCTTGATAGACTCTGGAATCCATTCGACCTTTGTTTTGTAGATAATTTAAGTCTTAGTTGTATTATCCTTTCTTTTATGTAACAAACATGTTACTTTTAAAGCGACTTGACATTAAGGCGAAATGAAATGGTTCTTGAAATCTGTCTTACTGCCATGACACTGAAAAAAGGGGCAACAAAATCATCAACAAGATATCGCAGACAAAGCAATCGCATTTAAATAAAAATTACAAACACTTTATGTGATGAACTGTGCAAAATAAAATGTAGAGCATTTAGGAAGTGGAATTTGATTTCAATGTTCACTTCATGTTGACATCAAAATTTGAAAAACTGATTTACATGATTAGGATCCTGATTGGTGGTTAAGGACTTCTATAATCTAAATAAATAAATAAAAATAAGCTTAATACAAAAAAATCTGTGCTATTCTACGAAACGCAAAAAAATGGGTTTTCACAAAAAACACTAAGTAGCACATGTGTTTTAACATTGATAATAAGAATTTTTTTTTATGCTAATATGCAGATCCTCATAATAGAATGATTTCTAAAAGAAAAAAACAGCCTTGCATTGCAATAATAAATTATATTTTTTAAATAAATTCAAACATATTCAAACAATATTGAACCATACTTCATGAAATTACTGTTTTTACTATATTTTATATCAAATATATGCAGCCTTGTTGGGCAAAAGAGACTACTTAATACCTACTCTAAAGTTGTGAACTTTATAATCACTATATAACATTGCTAATGAATCAAAGCCTACAACCTTCATTTACTAACAATTTCAACACTGCTTTGGCTCCCAAGGGCTTAATACTTGCTTTAGCATACCTGGTTTTATTCTGACATCCCAGAGTCCCACTCTAACTTGTTTTCGTTTCTCCTGATCCATTCCTTCTTTCCTCCATCCAAGCCCTCCATTAACTGCCGTTCATCTCTCAGCCTCCATCACCTTCTACTGCTCTACTTTAATCTCAGATTTTCTACTCGTATTTCTACGTTCATCCTTTTGCTTCCCTGGGTCAGGTTGGCATGAATGTGAAAGTATGATTGTGGCATGTTTCTCGTCCAGTTTACAAATATCTCACAGTCCAAATGTATTACTTCAGTCGATAAACGCCTGAATCAACTCCCCTACTGCTTGATGTTTTTTTTCCCTTTCCTCTTGCTCTCTCTCTTCCTTCAATACACCGCCTATGTGCTCATTTTCTCTTTTCTCCATCTCCTGGCACTAAGCAAGCCATCTCCACCTTCATAACCTCTGTAAATACGTTTGCTCTCAGTGGTTTATTGGCGTTGAGTGTGTATGTGTATGGGAGAGTCGGGGTTTTCGCTGCTGTGTAGCTTAAAGCGAGAGTTTTCAAACTCCTACTAGAAGCTGTCTGGATCAGAGGTGCGTGTTTAGAGACCCCTGCATCTGAGCCTTTTAGAGTGAACCTTTGAAATGAGCTTTTGGACTGACTCTAAGCCCCGAGCCCACCAAGATATCTATCAGAAATCCCTTTTCAAAAGCTGACTGTAAAGAATGCTTTCAATATCTCCCGAAGAACGAGTAAAGGATGAAGCTTTGCGTGACCAGGAAAAACTTGAAAGTGTCAGCATCGGAGCAGAAGTACTGTGGTTCACTGGAGCTGCTAAAGTGAGTTTTCATTCGAAACACGCTTCAACGTGAAGGCAAAGTAAATGTCCAAATCGTTTCCAATCAATAGTTATTTCTGTGTTGATGGCAGGTTGTTGCTGTAAATTTGGGACACTGATGAAATCCAATTACTGTTCGATTTCTGCAAGTTTTTCTCAAAGCTTTCGGCAAAGAAGAAATGATAAAAAAAATGAAGGGAAATAATGATTAATGAAAACACAAGAAGAAAAGAATGGATTCAAAATGAACTAACAAATGAATGACAGAATTGAAAGGGAAGGACGAATAATCAAAAACATTAACAAAATGAATGAATTAAAGGTCAAGGTTTTATTGAACTATTGCCATTGGCCATGAAATGGTCAATCTGCCTTTGAAAAGATGCGAGGGTGTGTGTGTGTGTGTGTGTGTTTGTGTCACAGACAGATCTGCCAAATCTGAAAATTAGCATTCCGAAAGCTAACGATCTGATTCAAATCACTTTCCACACATTGGGATATAAACATAGAGTTTGTTTGAACTGACAGAGGGCTTTCATTCCTCTAATCTGGCTCAGCGTGGGACGGACGCATCAGCGTGAGGAGGACGCCGCCGACTTCTCACTCAAACCAGAAAATTACAAGCTGCAATTAGTTTGATCGAATGGGAGCCAAAGTCTGGAGCGCCTGCTTTTGACTTCAAAGGTCAATGTTATGATCTTTCATCATTTAAACCCATACTTTATGACTCAGAGATGTTTCACAGATACACACGCAGGTTTGGAATGAAACTACACGATTAATAGCGATTTGCCTCTGAATATTCATTTTGTCTAAGATCAGCTTCCTCCTACATTCACATCAAAAGAAACCAAAGAAACGGTTTAACGTAATCCACACATAATCAGAGAACTGAAAGTGTCTTACCTATGGATGCGGTGGCAGGGACTGGCTCCTTAGAAACTGAAACGGAATAAAAATGAAATCCTTTCATTTATGTACGCATTTTATTTTTGACTTTGCCATAAATGCAACATGGCTACTGAAATATTGTTTAGAGATTCTTCGGGAAAAATGCTAACTAAAACCATAAAAAATGTTGCAATTAAATGTTAAATAAATAATAACATGTCTTCATTCACATAAAAAAGTTTATTCATTAAAATGACTAAACTAAAATAAAAATAAAATAGAATAACAAAATAGAAATACAAAAAATGTAAAAAGACAAAAGACTTGACTTAAAATTACAAAAATAAAATAATATAAAATAATATAAAATATTATCCTTTACTCACCCTCATGTAATTTTAACTCTAACTGTTTTTTAAAAAATGATAAAAATGCCTCTATTAAAGCTTCAAAAGGAATGCAAAATACTATAAAAAATATATGACTGCACTACATGCCAAGTCTTCATGAATTAATGCAACGTCCAATTCATGAATGAATCATTATTTTTAATCAGTTGTTTTAAGGTGAACCAGTCTGAATGATTCATTCACAGGCTTAGTTTTTTTTTGTCTGTTTTTTGTATCCTTTTTGAAGCTTGATAGCATAATTAATTAATTGATTGATTTTTTGTGAACTATTCCTTTCAGCAGTCATTTAGCAGATGATTTGTCTAAAGCAACATCCAATATAATATACAGCGATCCAGTAGAAACCTGGTTTTAAAGTGCTTTTCTTTAAAAAATATATTAAAAGCTGAAAGCTGAGAGTATCAATAACAGAGAGTTCTGCATTCTTACTGGCATCATCAAATTAATCCTTAATGTTTAAAAAATGAACATGCACGTGGTAGGAAATGTATATGTATTTATTAGTTTTAAATTCCACAGAGACTTGATTGTTCCACATTTTTTACCAGACTTGATATTGTGTGTCTCTTCCATATGAACCTATTCAACAAAGAAAGCTACAAACCTGAGTAGTAGGAGTTGAGGAGGGTTTTACTCTGGAGGGCTTTACCCTGGATGGAGAAGGAGCATGGAGAAGAGGAGGCTGGGAAAGACAGAGAGGAGAGCACTTAGTGATCTTACAGTACACACACACACACACTACACATCTATAAAACACCACATTATGTCCAGATTAATAGCAGTGTCACATTGTGACAGAATCACAGTGTCAACACGATACAAGATTTTTAGGTCACTTTCTGCAAAGGAGACAGATATCACACTAATCAACTGCATCTTGCTGTAGTCAACAAGACCTTTAAATGTCATGGACTATTTTGAACATATTCACATGCATATACTAGCTCAGTATATACAGTGGTTTTCTAAACAATGTCTGTAATAAAAAAAAAAAAATAAATAAATAAATAAATATTTCCTGTAAAATTTACAAATTAAAATTTCAGAAGCAGCAAGAAACGCATTGATTTTAAAGTAGAAAAACATATTTAAATAATCTTTATTCACACATTTTTTATATATATATATATATATATATATATATATATATATATATATATATATATATATATATATATATATATATATATATATATAATATATAAATAGATATACATTTACTTTTATTTTTTTCACTACAAAGTAAATGAAAGTCACTCCTACACACTCCAGTAACCTTCTTCTTTGCTTCTAAGCTGCAGCCATATCCTTTTTACTTTTCATTTTAATCACCTATCACTTTAGATCTCCATTTACACAAATCCCAGCGTCTCACATGTGTCGCCGCATACGTATTCGCTCACATAAGGATCTCTACAGAAAGTGCTTTGGCAGCAAAAGCTCACGGGCCGGCAGGGTGAGATCGAGAGCGTCTGAATGAGAGAAGCGTGGAAGGTTAGAGGCAGGTGTCTCTGTGTTCATTTAAATGGTAATACAGCTAAAATGCTGAGTGTGTAGGCTGGGATCACTATGATCTCTATCTCACACATCTTACGAATCGTCTTCAGTTGTAAAAAAAATATATAATATAATAATGTGTGATTGTAACCGTGTAGCCAGTGAGTGGAAGGTCTGGATACAAAATCAGAAAAATAACAATTACAATATGAGATATAGAGGCCAGCAAGAATTTGGTGCCCACAGAAAAGGCTTTACAAATCGGAAGGCCTGTCGTTCACAAAATTCAACACAAAGATTTTCCTCCTAGAACCAGCTCAAAAATGTGAAAAAAGCTGTATATACTACCTGTGCCTTGTCGTGCACATAGTAAAAAATATATACAACAGAAATTAACTGGAACAAAAACACATGCTCTGGTTTTCATGCATTTTAAATGCTTATAAAAATATATCAAATAAAATAAAAAATGAAACTAACAAAAAAAGACATAAATATTAAAAACAAGTACAATTATTTTCTTACGTGAAGAATGTTATTTTCTTATAAGAAGGTTGTTAAAAGACAAAATAGTGATTAAGAAATTTTTTTTGCAGCTAAAATGCAAATCCAACCCAGGAATTACCTGCTACTGCTTTCAAGTTTTAGTTGAAAGTGTGTGGTCTCTGGTAATGTATCACTAGTCATTTGACACTATTTTTGTTTAAAGAACTGCTCGCAGACGGCAATTATGAGCTGGGCTGAGTTCTAGATTGTTTCTTTTCCAACACCCCAGCTGAGATTCATGCCTATAATAAAGGGCCTGTACTGGTTCAGTAATAGTGACTCTCCTACCATTAGATAAACAACAGATACAATAACAGCCTCCAATTACTCTGTGCCTGTAATGATCCGAAATAAACATACAAATAAACTGCATTTGCACATCCACTGACCAGTGACATTCAAAAGAACTACGAAACACTAAACATGCAGAACACATTGCCAATCAGTGTTGATTTTAAAGGAAATAAATGTGATCATTATGCATAATGACATTCTCTCTCTCTCTATGCATCTTGTTCTTACTCTCCGTTGCCTCCTCTTCTTCCAGCTCCATTCAAATTATTCTGTACACAAAGGCCACAGTGACATTTTGTGCAGAAAGCGACTCAGAAAGACCCATCCTAATTACAGCCCCTTCACAGCATGCCAGAGCCCACTTAAAACTGAGAATGAAAGCAAGAGAAAGAAAAAAACGCCTAGTCCAAATGCCACTTGCTATTCTTCTCTAGCGCCTCTTAAAGCAGCACATCAATAGAGAGGGTCTCTTGATATGTAGAACTCTTCGGTCCGTGCTGTGTAGCTACAAAATAGCTCTCTGCGGCGGTAGGCGCTCGGATCTGTGAATGGCAGGTGTGAGACAGTGGCGTCCCGTCATTTGGTTTCCTGACGGACGCTTAGTACAGACAATCAAGGAGAATGGTGAGTTGAGTTAAAATGACAGATTGTTGACCGCTTTTGACCCCTTTTAGGGCTTGCTGAGCTCATCAGCGTGATGGTGGGACGTGCAGGAGGTTTGTGTGATTGCAGTAATGAGTCCAGAGATTGGCTCACACACACTGCGGCCTCTCCAGGAGATCATGGTATTTGGGAAACGTGGTGATTATGTGACCCGAACTTTTGACTTTCGAGATTGGTGGAAAAGAGCAAGAAGTTGTCTAAAGACAAACTGTGAAAAATGCCTGACCGAACATGAAACCATTGCTGTATCTTTCGACTGATGTTTATTTAGTGCTATAATAAGTAGTAAAGAGGAACAGATGATGGCGGCGCAGAATTTAAAAGCTGAGACTTAAGTAACAAAACTTATGGTGATTATTGGATGGGGTGAGTGCGATCATGTTTCGTCATTATTACTGTACTGTGAGTAATACACTAGATTATTAAAGCTCAATAAACAGTACTAATCACAGTAAATGCAGTCCAAATGCACAAAACATTGCTGTTTCAGTAATGACAAAACCAAAAAAATAAATAAACTATATTCTGGCTGAATAGTGAACAGTGCACTGTAAACTGTAAATTTAATGTTGAATAAGTATGTTGAAAACAAACACTTACATTACAGTTAAATCATTAATTAATTTGTTCATTAATCTCATCAGCTGATTTTTTTATTCAATCATTTATTCAATATTTGTTCAATATTTCTATAATTTATTCATGCATTTAGTTATTCATTAAACAATTGGTTCTTTTGCTAATTTATTGAACATTTATTAATTCACTATTTCATTCGTTCATGCTTTAATTTCTCTGTTCACTTATTGAGTTCATTCATTACTTAATTTGTGCATTCATGCATTCTTTTCTTTGCTGATGTGTGAATCCTATAACTCTTTAATTTGCTTATTTGTAATTGCATGCATTTTTTAAATAGTTCTTTTACGTCTTGACTTATTCTATAATTTGTTAATTCATTCAGATCTGTTTTCATTGGTTTATCGATTAACGGCAACTTCCCTCTCTAAGTAACTACTGTTATCAGACCACAGGTACATTTGATATAAACCGAGATTACACGAAAAACAGGGCAGCAGAATAATGTCACTGAGTAATATTTGCTGAACTCACAGAATCCGTTGAGGTCCTGGTTGCTGGTGGAGAACGGATCGTCCTTGTGTAACGTGCTGACTTTTCCTGTGCTTTTATCCGCTGTGCCTACGGGTCCCATCTCTCTCTGCGTGCTGCTGCTGGCGGTCTCCTTCTGTTTTTTAGCTAGTTTCCTTCAAATCCATCCACAACAGGACAAGTTTATACACATGATCAAAAGAAAACACTTCACTGTTGGTGCAATGCTTTTGGCTGGTGCAAACTGTTTAACTGTTGTATGTTTAAAGGTGCAAAACTAATCAGTTCTTGATGGGAAATGTACAGTATAAGAGTAACAGTGTACAGAACTAAACCAAAGCACTGCCACAACATGCAAGGCAAACACACACAAACACACTGGGCACAAAGAGGACAAGAGGTGAGGCTGGCATTTGTCTATTCCAGTGGCACAAGATTTATGTACTATCATCTAAAATATATATTCTGCAGTGATATATGCCAGTGAGTCAGAAATAGGATCAGAAAAATCACAAACCTACTCAAATCAAGAGAGAGAAACTCAAAACCTTGCCATGCAGAACAAAGCCAATTGAACACTACAAGTCTACTGATCAGGAAAAACTTGTACATGAACACATTCACTTGAAAATGATGCAAACTAACAAATTAAAGTAATATGCATTAATTGCATAGGTCCAGTGCAAGTGCTGCAATGGGGAAGACTGCATTGCACTATGAAAGTATTATATTATTGTTAAAACTTTGACGTGTTGAATAAGTGACCTAGAAGTTATTAGTTTGACACACTGGGATGTGCTGTTTAAATCTGGTTTGCAACATTTCCTGAACTCATCCCACCTCTTCACCTGTCATTTCCTGCCTTATTATCCATAAAAACGGCCTCAAAATATAATCAAATAAAAGTAATCTGTGGTAGTTACTTCACTTCTGCTGCTCCCTGATTTGTTGCTTTGTCTGGCTGTTCATAAGCTGAGGTCTCCCCACACTTTAGTGCACAGAACTTCAAGGAAGATATTACTGTCAGCAATGGATTGGAGTCATCCAATAAAATGACTCTGATTCTCCAGGTCCCACAGAACACCATTTGACCTCAATATGTGCTCCCTTCTCTTACGGGGGCCGAGCTGATAATAACTCTTTGTTTTGTTATTTTCTCTGCTGGGAATTTAAAAAAATCAAATAAAGGTTCAGCTTCCACAAAAACCAGGCCAACCTTTAAAATTGGGGCCATTTTACCTAGGTTGGAAAATAAATTCAGCAACATTGGTTTTTGGTGACTGAGGATCAAAAGAGGATGAAAAGTGTTCAGAAGCAGGTCTTAACATCAAGAAGCAATAAGAGAGGGGTCACGACTTTCCAATTAAGCAGCCAAGCATCAATGCGATGGCTAGAAAGAGCTGAGAATTTGTTGTAGGAAGTGCAACACGCAACTTCTACAGTATACCAAAACCTACAGTGCTCCCTACCAAGACAGCATAGTCATCAGCCATCGGGTCATTCCTCAATGTATGCTGAAGGTCACAGTATTGTGTAATACAACAGCCACCAGATAATAAAACCCAGTGATTGCTGCAGTAATAGGTCTCGTTTTCAAGTGCCAAATTCTGGACATATTGCAAGTGGCATAAACTATAGATAATCCTTATTTAATGAATGTCAGAGCAGCACTTCATTAAAAGTGAAGGCTATAATATAGTTAGGGCACCATAAACAGTATTTATAGCACCAACTTTTGTTAATGGCTTTTTGTAAAAGAGAAAGAGCGAGGGGGAACAATGAGGAGATAGCTGTAAAATCTGGCTTGATTTTGCTCTTCATTCATGCATAAAATTCGCCAAATGTTCATTAATAAGGCTATCACACTTGGATGAGCTAAAACTAGAATGGAGGAAATAATACAAAAAACATATGCACTTGTGACATTAGAACATGCAAGACAAGGCAGCTGGCAAGGAAGTAAACGTCAAAGCGGTGTTAGTAAGCATGCAGAAGATCTCAAAATAACCTTTACACTAGCCGCTATTATTCATTTGCTTGCATGCACAACGATAACTTGTAGAGCATGGCATTAGGAAGGACAAGGTCGTTAGTTTGACTTCCAGGGAACACAGTGTTAAAACTCTATTGATGTTTTTGAATGCTCTTAAGTCACATGGGATACAAGCGTCTGCTAAATGTGTAAATGCATGCACAAACTGATTTTCGGTGTGGACGTGCTGATGAATCTGGAGCAAACATTAAAAGCACCATAAATTATGATTATTGTATCATCCTAAGATTATAGCATACTGAAAACAATAGTCGAATTGATTTTAATGTAGAGAGTGCTAGATCTTACTGAGTCTGATCTCATGGCAATTTGTACATATTTTACTAGGTTCCGAATTTATATACAGTCTCGCTTGATTGACTTTTGCTAAATGATACATATATTGCTAGCTGTACAATTTGTACGAATGACCTACAAGTAACCCCGCCTTTAAACCTTCCTGTAACTGGGGTCTAGACAAACCGTATTGATCATGAGAAGTTTGAACAAATTGGGGAAACATCTATTCCAATTATTATTATTAATACATTTTTATTTATTCATGTAATAGTTTATTTAGATATTTAAAAGTTTTTCCTTGGCTTTTGAAAGTTAAATCATAAAGCATTTTTTTTTTGTGTTGAGAACATTTGTATACGCTTTCACGTTACAAGTCTTGACACACTAAAAACTTCTCGCATGACATTAGTATTGATTGATTAGCTGGATATTGACATTGATATTGAGCATTTATCGTTAAGGTTGTAGTGTGGACTTTGCTATACTGAAAACGATTTGATATTATATATTGTATTTTTATTTTAGACCAAACTATATCTTCGTCATTATCTTTAAAGTTATCGTTCTTGGTGTGAACACTTTCATAAGCTCCCCAGTGCTGTTTTTCGGTCGCATTTGCTGCTTGCTAAATGTTAATTTTAGGCCTTGAGTGCAAGATTACAAATTGGCATCAAAGTCAAAATTTCTTTCCTGACGGTAAACTCAGTTTGTGACTGGGCAAGGACAAGAGTGAAGATGTGCACTGATTGCGTTACTACATCTGAACCTGCATTCTGAAAACGTCCATAACATAACCTCGCTGAATATGAGAACGCCTCACTCTCTAGGTCTGGGGAATATATTGGCTTCACGGTTAGCTTTAGCCTGTAGCTCTCTGTCTTTGCCCTCTCAGATGATATCCTTTTGAAAGAGCTCCTCCTGGCTGTGTTCCTACTTTCATCTATATTTCAGGAGCGGGGAGAGAGCGGGGAGAATGCACATAGTAGTCCGACTGTGAATCTGAGCTTTTAAATCCTTTAACGCGTGAGGTAAACATCCTGCAGCCAGGCTCTGTTGCACACAGCGCAAATGAAACAATCCCGCACAGCAAAATGCTGAGGCAGGCATAACAGTCGAGGTAATAGTGAATAGTTTAAGCGTAACGGAAAAGTAATAAAAAGTAGAGGTGGAGTCGCAGACCGAAGGGATTTGAGCTGAACAAGCAATAGTCGATAATAATAAGATAACAGCGGAGCCACATCAATTTATGTGCACATGAGGGCAATTTATAACTGTGGGCCTAATGTTTCAATGCTATCTGAAACCAACTGTAGGTATAAAGTGCATTAGATGGTTTGCGTCTGAAATCGACTGTTTTTGCTAGAAAATGGAACTGCTGGGATGTTAAAACATTAGAGCAAAGTGTGATGAGGTATAAAACCGATTATCATTTCAGAGAACTTTTTTTTTCTTTTTGAAAAGCTTTGTTCAACATGGCAAAGTTAGGAGACTTTTGATACTAAGATTAATTGTCACTTAACTTGAATGCAATTTAATTCATTCTCTTACTTTTTCTTCTAAGGAGGTTTTGCAATACTTTTCAGGAATTGGTAAAAGAACTTAGTAGAAAAAATTAAAAAAGGATGGTTGGAGGATATGTTCTGTATTTAATGCTACTTACAGGTAATAAGAGTAGGAATACGCATTTCTTCTGGAGCAGCAAGAACAAGGGCAAAAAAACAAAAGAAATAAAAAAGATTTTTTTTTTTTTTCAAAATCAAATTATAAATATAAAAAATAAAAATAAAAAACATAAAAATAAAATAAATTATACAAGTTTAAACAATATATAAAAATAACAAATCCAAATTAAAATATGCAAATAAAAATATGAATATATCACAACAATATCAAAAGAAAAGAAAAGAAAAGAACCAAAAAAGGACAAACACATTGATTAGTGATCAATATATGATCAGAGATGTTTAATGATAAAAATAGTAAACTAGACAATAAAACGCTACACAGCTTCATGTAGCTAAGCAATGCATTTCTGCCACCTGAGGCTGTAAATTTAGGTTTGTAAACGCCCCTTGCATCAGTAATAGTTAGTAATAGTAAATCTGTAAAAAATGATAATTAAACAATACATGAAATGTATGAAACTGCACATCTGGCTCCCCTTCAAGTGAAAAAAACAAGTTGTGAAAGAGAACAAAAAAGAAGGAAAGGTCTATACACCTGTACTGGTGAGAGTGTGTGTTTGGACAGCTAAAGAGATGGACAGGAATGGTGGGTGTTTCACAGACACACTGTAGCTCTGTTCTCTGTTAGGAGCTTAACAGGGACAGAAACAGAAAGGAGGAGGACAAGAGACACCAAAAGCAGTTGGTGAACACATCACGCTTTTGCTACTCCAAAATGAGGCCTTGTCATCAGAGCGTCTCAGAGCTGACGTCTCTGTGGACTGCTTCCTTCCGGGTAAAGACGAGAGGAGGTGACATACGGCAAGCTAGAACAGCGATGGCAGCCTGATACTATAATAAAGACCAGATGGCATCTGTTAACGGCGATTCGATTAACTGTAATATTGGTGATGACATGCAAGTGAAGTTGTCAATTAGTGACTTCATGGCCGTCTGCTTCTTGACTGCGCTCGTTGCTTTTTATCGCTCTTTCGAAACATATCTTCCACAAAACGTGGGTTGCTTTTTACAATTTAGAAATGCACTCTGAATTTGCCACTGTGCAAATCTTTACAAACAAAGTTATCATGTACAATAGTAGTCTAATTAACGGCCAATGATCAACAAATAACTTTTACATTTTGCTCAAACCTTTGTGATTCTAAAAAAAATATACAAATTATAATAAAATCATATAAATTAAGCTGTAAATTGATTCATATTAATACTATAGATTTGATTTTTAAAAATAAATATATATCAAATATTCTTAAAAATATGGGACTTAGTGCAAACTTTAATACAAATCTGTAACTAGGTATATTGACTTTTTTCATTTAATAATAACCTTAAAAACTTGTTCAAAATAATGTTACAGTGATAAAACCCCGACCCGAGTAATCATGTTTCATCAATCATCTATCAAAATTTCCCACCATGTATAACCCTTCATGACGAAATGAAACTTCTAAAGAATTCATATACTATCCTGAACATGTTTTTCATGCTACAAATACCCTCAAAATCTTCCACTTTGCACAAATCTTTACAATAATACAATCTGTAATCATCATGCATCAGCCTGTCAGAGCTATTCTTTGGCACAATGCTGCGTTGAGTCTAAGTCTGAACACTAAATTCTCGTCTGTACACTTTGTGTATCATAAAAGCAAGCTATAGCACCCAAACTGCTCGCTTTATCGCTAAAGCGAGCAAAGTAAATATATTTAATGACCCTGTGACTTCTCTGTAGGCAATAAAAACACAGTTTGGGTATGGGCTGTTATGGAAAATGTGTTTTGCGACGGGCTGACGGTGCTAAAACAGATGCAAACGGTCGATGCGTTCGGCGGCATGCATATGCAGCGGGGGCATCCATCTTTGGCCATTTCATCTCAATGGCCCTTTAAAATGGCCTGCTGACATTGTTCTGATGATATTAATAAAAGAGAGTGAAGTGAAGAGCACCACGGCGGGCGAAGGTGGCCATAAATATTAATAGAGTAGAACTGCGAGGAGCTTGCAGTATAAGTGGCCTCTTTATTATTTTTTTGGGCTCTCCCGTGATTTATCATCATTCCTGAAACGAGACGCATTTCTGGTGTACGGAGAAAGTGTGATGCCCGCAGTGATGTTACACGCATGTACCGTCACTTTACACGGGAGAGAGGGAGGGGTGGAGGAAGATGGGGAAGGGAAACGGTTTGAAAAAAGGTTGGCTTATTTAACAAAGTGCCAAAGATTTCATACGACTTTATTTTCAGCTAATGACCGTAAATGAGACAGTGTGGTTTATTAGATCATAAAATTGTTCATTCATCCGCTCAGGCTTGAAAGAAAACGTACGATTGGCTGACGAGCATGTAGTGTGCACGCATCTCTCACACATCCACATACACGTCTAGCAACATGAATCCAACATACCAAAAATTATTTTAAACTAACTATAACTAAACTATATATTTATATATATAAATTTGTAATAATATATAAACTATGCTTGAATACTATCGTAGTTAATTTCTAAAAACATACTTGTACCTTGGTAAAACATTTAATAAAATAAATACAATTTAATTTAACAGTTAAATAAAAACAAAAAATAATAAATATAATTGCATTTAATTTAACACAGTTAAATAATAAAATAAAATAAATAAATAAAATTCAATAAAATTCAACTTAACAGTTAAATAAAGTAACAAATCAACAAATAAAAATAATTGCCATAATATGTACCCAAATATAGTAACAAATATTGCTGGCACTCCAAGGTACAAATCATATCATGTAACCTCATAACTTGTATTTTTAGAAATACTATGATACTTTCATATGCACCATATTATTGTCTCACTCCATATATGTGCTGTTTTATGCTATGACATTGTGCCCCTACAGCAATCATCTATTATTTATGTCAAATTGCTTTATGTCTAGGTCTGTCATTGATCGAAACCGCATAGATGTGCAAGAGCTTCACTGCCGTGTGTTGAATGCAGGGCCATGCTGCAGTTTCTGTGTGTGTGTGTGTGTGTGTGTGTGTCTGAGCGTGTGTTTAATGGTCCAGGACTGAGTAGTGTCCGAACGAACTCTGTCCAAGATCGACTCCCTCATCGTTTCATGGTAATGCTGACCGAGGGAGAAATAGACCAACACTTTGTGTAATAGCTGTGCTGCCTATGCATATGATTACACACTGAATCATCGCATACATCTATTTTCAGCAGGGCCGGTCATAAGCCACTATATTTCACATAATATTCTTGGACCTCCTGAGATCTCTCAGCAATGGAGCTCTGATGTGGAATCAGATAATGCCACTTATGCACTTCTGGCTTCATATTAAAAAGCTAAACAGATCCAAAATCAGACTGAAGGTATTTAAAAAGGTCATGTCATGAAAAGTCAAATCCACCTCCATCTTTCAGGGTTCTACGCAAATGAGCGATTCCAATGTTAGGAAAGTTTATTTTTAATAAGGTATTTTAACTGTTCACGTGAAACAGCGGTGTATTGTCTCAAGATGATAAGTTTATGAATCTGTCACTAAGTCTGCAAAGAGCCAATTACATTGTACAATAAGCACGGATACCTAATTCAACTGCAAAAAAGTTAGCTAATAATATAAAAGAATTTCAAATAGTTCTTAAATAATTCATATATTACAAATAGGAAATAATTTGCACAAAATCATTGTTTACAAGTAATTCTTAACTGTATCAACACGTGTATTTTTTTTTCAAGAAGACCTGACTAAAGAACTTTAAAATTCGCAGAAAATGTGAAATTGAGAAAATCTTTGTACATAAACTGGACATAATAATCTTTTAATACAATTGTTTTTAAGAAAAAAGTAAAAAAAGAGGGACTACATGATAAATTGACCACCAAATAATAACAATAATAATAAAAAAGATAATTAAATAAAGGTACGACCCTTTAAAGATGAACCAGAAATTGCTATTAAAAAAGGGCTGATGCATGTCAGCTTATGGAATATTACTATGAATATTTCAGTACTTTTATGTTTAAGGATTTCAAAGAGACTCTTTTTAATATCGATTTATGGTGCTGCAACATTCTATTTTACGGCTGAAAAGAAAACCCACAACGCATCAGTTTCTGGTTCCATATTCCAAAGAGCGACTTCACAGCCTATACAATTCTGATATGAAGACGTAGCATAAACCATAAATCGTTTACCTGTTTCTGTTGCCCTCTGTAATCCAAGCCAAACGACCTTAAGCACTGACATTATAATGTGTTCTCAGTAATGTTGCAGTTGTGTGGATTTTGTAAGATTACAGAAAAGACCTGGCAACCTCTGTGCTTTAAGCTAAATCCTCTATACGGTTGGTTGTGTAGGTGTCTTGGCGTGGGAGTAATCACCCTTTGCCTTCATGAACATAACATATTAGCTTAACGGTGTAGTGCGGCACACGAGGCAGGGTTGTGACAGTATTAAAGAGGAATAATTACCAGCTAGCCCGGATTGCGGCATAAAGTGTCATTTGAAGCCACTCTCTGAGCGAATGAAGTGCCCTTTTCACTGTAATTGTTGCACCATGGGACATATGCTAATGCTATTTATGAGAAGGTGATCTAACAGGCAACGGGATTCGCTGTAGAAATTAAACTTATTTTAATATGGTAATGTAGTGACATTTGAACCGCCCTTAAATTTCCCGGCACAAATCACTGCAGATTTTTCTAACATTTAACAGCGACAATGCACAAAAACAAGCAATTAAAAACAAGAGAGAGAATGCAGAAAACAGCACATTTAACACAGGCCACACCGATAGCGAGCAAAAGCGTAATACTTTCACAACTAACACCAACAACCACTATTGCTCTGTTCCAAAACCTAGTACACTGCCTGCGGAGACAGCCTTGTAAGGCGTCACAGAACCTCAACAGATGCTGCCTTATTAGATCCCATGCTTTTAAACCGACCCTTGATGTATCCTTCACCTTGGAAGTTTTCTTCTATCGTCAATTTCGGTCCTATATTATCCCACATTGGTAATGCTTTGCATGTATACTGCAATACAACGATTTTTACTATTCAGTATAACAGTTTATGACGTATAAGGTCTATATAAAGACCCTATAGAAAGGTCTATACAAATGCATGCATCTGTGTAGATTTACAAATGAATAATAATTCAGATTTTTCTTGCATCATCAAATTTTTTAATTCCTTTATTTGAACTGTGCTTATGATGCAAATTAGTTGTATACTGCAATACAACAAATTACCATTATCATGGTGTATACCTTTATAGTTTTGGTTCCTTGACACTGTCCACTCTTCCTTGCTTAGTTGGAGACACTTAACGTTTAGCGATTAACATTGATTTGATTACAAACCTCCTATTGAATCTGAGCTGATCTAGACAACAATGTCTCTGCATTCAATAATGAAATGTGTTGATTGAAAACCTTGCCATTATACATTACTGACGGTCCAACTTGATACCGTTCAGTGCTTTGACACAATAAGTATTGTTAAAAGTAATGTCAATAAATATAAAAAAATATATAAAAATAAAGATTGATAATGTATTGCATGATAAATTCTCTTGCATTTCATATTATGTATTTATATATGAGTTTTTTATTTATTTATTTATAGTTTATAGTCCGTTGTTTTAGACAGCAGGTGGCAAAAGCAGTAGGCAGCAAGACAGCTCACTAGGTTTGGGAACGGAGCTTATATTAATCACTAATACAAACAAATCAAGATGATAGTTTCCGTGCATGTGCCAAGTTGTGAATGACAAAAACCAACTAAAAAATATTTTAATAAACAATGAAAAGCATATAACATGACACAAATGGGATCAAATAAAAGAAAATGGTGTGCGAATGGGCTCAGGATGCGTACTGTGGCTAGAATTAAACATACAATACCCCACACTTAGAGTTCTCCAGGTGTGGATTTCTCTAGCGGACGTAGCCCAGAGGAGGAGAAATAAAAGACAGGGTATGAGTCTAGAGGTTAAGTAACACGCACTTACTCACTCACACACACTCACACACACACACACACACACACACACACACACACACTAACATCACCTTTTCATACTTCACAGCATATAATACAGCATCTCAGGGTTTCCTGTGTGGTAGGCCAAACTGTGAGTGTATGTACTGCGCTGCATGCAACTCATTGAGCTTTGACTCTAGCTGAAATGGAGAAGCTTGAGTGAGCGGGTGAGATGGAAATGTTACACTGTCCCATGCCTCACATAGAAAAGATTCAGCACGGTATACATCGGTATACATTTTTAGCTGGGTTATTTAACTTAAAAGTGCACTATAGCCAGTATACATATGACATTATCCTGTGAGAATAGTCAAGGACATGTCTGTTTTCAAATTTCATGATATCACCCTAAACTCATAAGTAATAAAGACCATTCGAGAGCATTAAGATTTTTTTATTTTTTAAGATGTCAATTAAGCAAAATTTCCATCCAATTTCCATTACAGTAATGCAGAGAAAATATTTATATCTATAAATATAAATAACCAAATTAAATAAATAAAAAATGCTAATGATATGATTTTTATTTTTTTAAATACTTTGATTTTAAAATTAAAATAATGTGACCTAGACATGTCCTTAACCATTCTTCTAAGACAAATCCTACAAGTTTTAAGAAAAAAAAAGACCTTTGTGTTTAGGTATCCACACTGAAATCTCCTGTGGATCAATGCAAGAAGGCCACAATTCCACTTTTAAGAGATATGCGAGCCATCCATTATTAATTAAAATCTATCCTAGGCTTGGACAAAGACGCCTGAGGGGACATTTTATTACCAAGAGGTAAAACATCAATTTGCCATTAGACTCAGCTTGTCCACTCCATTCATCCTTGTATTATTAGTTTAAAAATGAAGTCCATCTCTCCTGCCTTTAAAAAAAAACATGCTTTACACAAGCTCTGAGAGATAAAAAAGCATAGCTTATGAGCTTTCAAGCATTTTTGATGCCACAGAAATAATTCATGGTGACTGAAAGACATGTAAAACGCTGCAATTCATGAGACATCATCGCCTGACTTAAGTGCTGGTGTCAGTGGCTAAAATATGAATGATCAAAAAGTTGAGGGATAAGCAATTTTGCCTTTTCTTGTCCGTGTGTAACTGGAGTGCAGACATCTACAATCATCGCAAATTGAATTCCTGAGTACTCTGATGCTTAAAATGAAACTGTTCCAAACCCTACTGAGCTGCTTCCCTAAACAGCTGAATATTTACTCAAAATTCAACAGTATACTTGAAAGGAAATGTGTGCTACCTGTATGTACTGATATGGCTGACATGGATAATATTGTTTGTGGTAGTCGCAAAATAAACAACTATCCACTAAGTTGTGTGTCTTTCAGAACAGAAATGAGAATGTCTTTAAATTGTAATTTATCTTCTAAATTTGAAGATGGATAACAGGATGAACATTTAATTAATGATATTTGAACCTTATATTATTGTTATAATATTATTAATAATATTTATTTATATTATTTATTTTATAAAAATAGCTGACTTTAAAAAAAACTAAAAATCTATCTATCAATCAACCAATCAATCAATCAATCAATAAATTGCCTTTATTTATATATAACGCTTTTAACAATACAGATTGCATCAAAGTAAACACTATTTTTAATTTTTTAGACAGATTTTGCGTGTTGTTTTGGCAAAAGGTTTGTAGTACTTAAAGAGAAAACAGATAAAATATGATTGAAAGTATGATTGTTGAACTAAACAGCAGCCAGATAACAAAACAACAAAACTCAATTCAATTCCATTCAAATTCACATTCATACACTGACAATTTATATCTAATTTAAATCAAACTTTGCGCAATACCGCATTGTATTCTAGTCTTTCGTGGAAAGGTAGAACTAGTTTTAGAAGGTACTAAAAATTTCCAATATACGCATGCAGTATGTATTTTTGTATTTCTTGGTGTTTGGAATTGCTAACTCAGCAACATAAACATAACTGAATCTCTCTTAAAAGGCAGCCACCTACAGCATATAGATAGCAGACAGAGAAGCAGCTCACTATGGTTGGAAACACAACACAATAGTATGGCGCTGTCTAAATGCATGCATTATAGCTGGAAAGTTTTCAAACCAAACGCAGTCTGATCTATTTGTGTGAATCCAGACTTGAGGAACTCTTGTATTTGCATATAACTTCTGCCGCTATGACTCCCACACATCAGAAAAAATGACAAAAAAGCACAAGCTATTATTGTAATATTCAAGTTCTTGTCTTCTGAATAGCACAAGTGCCCTTCCTCCATCGACTGTGGAAGATGAACACCTACTAAGGCCATTCATGGCTAACCTTTTGATTCCCGCTCTTTTAATAGCGAGATCTATCATTAAGTTTCAATTCACGCTGCTCCAGACAGTGATGCATTAACAATGGTGCTGTCAAGCTTTCCTTTACAATTCATGGTAATTAGAGCTTATTGATTTAGCTGGTGGTTTTAACCACTATTGTATTTCTGACTGTGGCTTGTATGGGGAATGCGTCGTTCGCTCTAAGGTCCAGGTTATCACCTTGCCCTTCTGAACAATCAAACGGGTTAAAAAACTAATTAAACATTCCTAGATTTAGGTTCATAGCCGTTAAGATGTGGTCAACTTAATCAGCTATTTGAGGAAAGTAGCATGAGTGCGAATCTTAACTATGCCATGAAGAACAGGAATAGTGCTTCACACTGGGGCTCAAGTGTGATCTATGGTATTCACCTAATGTTACGCAATGTGCAAATTATTAAATTACTTTCAAGGAACTTCTTAAAAGAAGCCATTCATGTTTTTATGTGCTTAAAATACTTTTTCTTGTAGTGGTTTAATTTGCAGAGATTGAATAAATAAAGAAAGAAGCAGCACACATGTCGAAAATGATTGCATCCCCTGATGGTGCATTTAGTTTTAGCACTTTAATTATTCAAATCAAGTAATTGTTTAAGAACGGTTTCTCGTCACGTTCTGAGTGCTTGGTTTTGATAGGTGCTGTCCCATTCTGACATAATTTACTAGGACTTATAACTTTATATACAGTACACTTAAACTGGTTCTTTGCAATGCAGAAAGTGTGCTTTAACTGCAATGTGCATCTGGATATGTGCCTAGTCATAATGCTCTTCTCGGTCATTTGATGAATTACTGCTGTCATGACCACTAGAAAATCTACAAAAACATTTTAGCATAGAATTCCCTTTACCTCCAGGTTTCTGTGGTCAATAAAAGCACAATGTTAATTGGGTCAGACAAACAGTCCCAATGTTTGTGAAGCATACAGAAAAAGAAAAGAAAACCATGTGACTTGCTTCTAAAATGAGCATACTATATGAATGTAGTGTACAATATTTAATACAACCAATGGCCTATATAATGTCAATAAATTATGAATATTTAAATTTGAAAATTAAGAACAATATAAAAAGAAATGCATACAACACACATTCATTAATGCATACTGCAAACAGTTTCATTAAAGATTTCCTATAAGACCAATATGTTAATGTCACGTTATTCAATTGATTCCTGTAAAATCAGACAAGCATATAACATGCATACACCTATTTCACACAATATTTAAAATAAATTCAATCAAATTTTTAAAAACACAAAAAGCTTCTTAATACAATTCTAAGGCCAACACAATCCCGATGTAGTTTAAATGAATTTAATAATGCAAGTTCTAAAATTAAATGAGCTTATATCACACTTTTACTAAAATACTTTTAAATCCGAAACAGTTTATTATTAAACTTCTATAAGACTGCAAGATTTTGTAACAAGAGAACCACCACTTACGCAAATGCAGGAATTATGGATGATATATCGCTGTCTCTGATAGGGTCTTAACCCCATCCCTTCTACCTCAAAAACTCTATTTAAAGGGTTCAAGCATTATACGGCAGGTCAGACAAACACCCCCGTAGACTCAATAAACCGTTACAGACAGAGGAAAGATCTACGAGGAGCGAGAGCAGGGTGTGTGAGTGTCTGTGTGTGGCAGGGACGGCAGAGACACTATGAGAAGAGGTGGGCTCTTGTAAGGCATAATGACATGAGGAGGTGTGTTGGGGGGTGGGCGGTAAAGTTGGTGAGAGGAAGTGATGTAATGAAAGAAAGCCAGTGTGCATGTTTCACCAGGAGACACAAAAGCTGATTATGTCAAAAGCAATGCTAACTAACGCCCTCAAATTCCTCCGAAAAGAAAAGTGCCTCAGCTACTGTACATTCAAATGCACACATAAATTCTATTATTGGCTATAATATTCGACTAAGTGTGTGTATGTGTGTTTTTGTAAGCAGTACCTGCGTTTGAAGGTGAGGAGAACGCCCAGCAGAATGATGACGAACATGAGGATTCCCGCAATGACGCCTGCCATCTTTACAGTGCTGTCCACCTGTTTTTCAGGCTCTATGTCATTGGAATTCTGGGTAGATGCACCTTTAAAGCAACAAGTACATCACAAAAAAGAGAGAGGGCCTTTAACTAAGACAAGAGCTGTCGAGAAAGGCTCTACGGTGACACACACAAACCAAAGAAACGCAAGAATCAAATGAAAACACAAACGAGCGCATCTCACGTTCACACGCTTTCATACAACCGGTCCAAACACAGAAAATGGAAGACACACACGCATTCAAAATCAAATGAATAAAATGCATTTAAATTCAGACAAAACAAATGCACAAGTGACACTGATCATTACTGTGTGGCGGGTTTATGGCAGAGGGGAATCGTTTATTGAATGGTATTAATTAACAGGCAACAGACAAAAAAAAAAAGACCTTAAGGAGCTTTTCAAATACTGGATCGCTGTGGTGAAATGAAACACTTTAGGGCCTTTGGATTCTGGGTTAGAGAATGCAAAAAAAAAACCCAAAAGACAATTCAACGCAAGGAATGCAGGCATGAAATATGGATACAAGAAACAAAAAGAGGATGAAGGCAGAGATTCATGCAGATGTATGTGTGTCTTTGTGGTGCATACTTGCATGCACGGCATCTTGCGGGACGTTTTGTTGACAATAAATTGTTATTGTAATATCTGTATAAAATCTGTACGACCATGCATGACTTTTGGAAAATACTGTTCAGATTAGCGTGGCTCCACACCAAACGGCTCATCTACCTTCATCAGGCATGTAATTCTACTGTGAAATTGCCATTATTTCTATGAAAGAACATCAGCTGTTTGTTGTTGTCGTATTTCACTGTTGAAAAGATCATAATCATCTTTGCAGTTTATTTTCAAAGTCTGAGCTAAATGAAACATATTTCGCCATATAATGATCTACATCAATTGGATGTGAAAGTGGATTGCCTTCAAAAACATATAGATATAAATAAATAGTTGCATAATAAACGCACAGATACACAAACCTTAGGAAAGCATGTAATCCAATGATTGAACAATTATGTTATATTTACCTCCGCTTCGCCTTTAAGAGAATGTTTTAACCTGCCAGTGTGACATCTTTAACAATCTGTTGCATATTAACGCATTGATCTCTCTATGTGGGCGGTTTGCTTTCATGTACGCTCAATAATTTGATTTATTTATTTTCCTCAAACCGTACAGTTCTTTTAAGCAAGAGAAAGCATTCGACGTTAAACATACAGACATTTCTGGAACTGTACATTTAAGAGCTAAACCTAAGTCTGTTTTTCAGTTCAAAAATGTAAATATACATACACACCATAAAGTTGAACGGTCCCCACTTTATATAGGCCTTAACTACTATGTACTTATATTTAAATGAATCATTTAGTACAATGCACTTATTGTGCACATTGTGTTTTTACATCGTATTCATAAAAAAACCTGCATGTAATTACACCTGTAATTACACTGTTGACCCATAACTTACACCTTAACCTGCCCTTAAACCTACCCATACCACCAAACCTGTCCCTAACCTTACCGCATCCAGCAATACAATATAATCACAATAAGTACATTGTACTTACATCAAAAAATAAGTACAAAGTACATAACCACTTAATATAAAGTGGGACCAAAGATACTTTGTATATGTGCTGAACAGTGATTTCCAACGATGTCAGTGATCAGAAGCTATTCATTTGCTATGGGTTTGCGATCTAAGCTTAAAGACATCAGAGACTGGACTTTTGAAATCATTCACAACTTTAGTTTCTTTTGACCTTTAAAAAGAACACTGAGACAATCTCTGCTAACCTTGCTAGTCTTTGGAGTGTTTTCCAGCGAAACGCATTTTGGCTCCATCTAAAGCTGTCAGAAAGTGAAGGGAGCGCTATGGATGTTCTATGTGGATGGACTATGTGTTCTCCTTTGACTCTATCAACGTAGTAACTGAACTCCACGTCCACCAGCCTGCTCTGATCTGATTGGGTTCAACAGTTCATGATTCACACACACAAACACACTCACATACACACACTTATTCCATAAAAGGGTTCTTTCAGCCTATTTTCTGATATCATCCTCCAAGACAGCACTCTTCATGACAACACAATATTAATCTTGACCAACCAATTGACTCATTTTACTGACTCTCTAGAACACAAAAACACTTCTCATAGAGCTAAGACATGACCATCTAAGACATGACCAGATTAATTTTTAGTATGTTAAAATTTACTGGTACAAAAATGACCAGTTTTACCTGTTTTTAATTAAAAGCCCTCTGTAAAGAAAATGTCTCCCTTCTACTACTATTTGAAGAACTCACAAATAAAAGGTTCTCCACTGGCTTCTACTGTTCCATAAAAAACATTAAAATTCATAATTAATTATTTGGAATTATTTGGTTATACTTCACTGAAAGATTCTTTGAAGAACCGAAAAAAGGTTCTTCTATGGCATGAACGCACTTTCTTTGTTTACATTTTAAAAATGATTCTTTAGATTTTTTTAAAAATGTACTTTAGACTAATAAAAATGATTATTTTAAGAATGTTCACTGAAAGGTTCTTTGAAGCAAATTGCAGCTTTAAATATTGTTTTTACACCAGTTAATTTCATAAGTACCACCCACAATCTAATAAAATGGTGAGTCTAAGTATATAATTTTGAGAATAATATTGGTTCTAATGACTCTCCCGCTCATATGAATCATAAGGATCTTAGCAATCATGGGTCAGTGCTCTTTTAAGATCTCTGATATTTTTTGTTTACCATAAAATTTTATGTAAAATACAGAAAAACAATCTGCTCTTGATTACAGAAGCACTGTACATTTCCCTTCACCCACGAGCACTGCTTGTATGCCCAACAAAATATGCGAGTATGCAAATCCTTTTATTTTGAGGGGGTAAAATTAAGTATCAAAGAGGAATTATTATCAAAGCCCATCATATTAAAATTTAATCCCTATCATATATGGGGGGGCGTTGGAGTGGGTGAGTTTTGCCATTTTAATTGCTGGCATTTTGTGATACTCTGTGTGGTTCTGTTAGCGTGTGAAACGGTACTTTTGTATAACTTTATTTAAAGCAGGTCTGTAGGCCGAGGGATTATGCAAAGGTTTATGGGGGTGCATATCGCTTTTGACATCTCTATTGCCATTGTTCTGCATCTGACAGGATTACAGATGCGTTGTTGGATGCATCTAACAGGATTATAATCTCAAATGGACTGGGATTAAGACCAGGCAGCCATATAAACATGATTTAAAAAAAAGCATCCCCCTTCAGCAAATACAAAGGTTAATGGGTGGATTTCAAATGCATTTACTTCAAAATCCTTTTGTTTCTAATTCGCAAGTGTATTTGGGGTTATATTTAAGCATTGTTGGTCTTAAGCATTTTTTCAACTCCAAATGGGAGCATTGAGAAACAATCGACAATTGATTTCGAGCTCAAAGTGTACATGCATAATGCATGATGTCTTTAGTTTCTTCTTTCACTTGTTATTGGAGCCGTTGGGATAATGCAGTAAACGTAACTGCATAGTGAATATTACTAGCCCAAAAAAGTGTCTTTCTTTATAATAATCCCCACTATACATGGCTTTCATGCATATTTAAGTTTCGAGTGTCAAATACTTTCTGGGGCCACAGTACATGCTAATTCAACTATGTTCAAATTATGATCCTTATAACTGCATGTCAAAATGTGTATTTAAAATTTAAGTGACGACAGCTTTAATCTGCATAATTCGGGTGATTAGACATTGTATCGGTTCACCAGCTGGCTAAAAGTCAGCTATCTCCTGTGCAAAGTAGATATCCAGCAAGAGCCTTTAGAAATGTGAGATATTTTAGTGCAAGCAATTTGTAATTTCAGTCAGGGCAATTGAACACATTGTATATGGTTGTAGAGTGAAATGGAGAAGCGCGGACCTTACTGCACTGGAACTAAAGAGCTGACACCTGTGTGTGCGTGTGAGTGTGTGTGTGTGTGAGTGTGTGTGTGTTTGCATTAGAGCTTGATCTGATTAGAACAGCAAAGTCCTTCAATATACCACATGAATATTCGGAATTAATTAAGGAAATTATGAACTTAGAATAAACAAGTATATCAATTGATAATACGAGCATACGATAAACAAATATAACAATGAAGTATTCTTCCCATTATAATTAAACACAATTAAGTACTCTTAATTATTCCACACACATTGCATATATTCACAGGAATACATATCTAGAATACACACAAACATACACATGCTGGCAAACACACTCACATGCACGCACACACACACACACACACACACACACACACACACAGGTTAGGCTGGCAGGGTCAGAGTGTATGACTGGGGTCATGTTAGGTGAAGCGGTCACTTGCACATGTAAGGGGTGGAGTGTTGCGGGTAATATATGTTGCATATATTTGGCGTTCACATTTTGCTCAGAAACCTATTAAGCTCTACTTTAAAACATTTTTATGCATATCAACAAGTAAACAAGTAATTGAGTTATGGTCTGGGTGAAACAAAAATTGAATTATTTCACTCCAGAACAACATAAAGGTTATAGAGCAAAATTCTAGGTGGCCTTAACTACCAAGCACCTACTTGTTAATAACTAGTAATAATGCACTTGTTATGGTATTGTATTGCAAAACACTTTTTTCTGCAACTGAGCTGTGATACGGTTAAGGTTAGGGCCAGGTTTGGTGGTAAGGGTAGGTTAAGGTGTAAGTGATGGGTCAAATAAGTTATATATAAGTGCAATGTAAAAATGTGTATGCACAAAATAAGTGCATTGTGTCAAACGATGTACATTTAAATGTAAGTACATAGTAGTTAAGGCCACCTAATATAAAGTAGGACCGCATGTATACATAAATACATACAGATTTTCCCCCACAATTAACAACAGATAATTTAAAGCAAGATTGTGTAATTTTTAAGTAGGCAATTTTCTGTACAAGAGAACAACTGATATTAATTATGGATTCCATTTTTCAGAGCATAACAAGGTCATGAGCAAAACTATCATAGAGAGGGGATATCTGTAGTTTTTAAACATGAAATATTAATAATAATATGATCATTTAAGACATGTGGGCGGCACTGTACATTCTCGGGGTCCCAAATTACAATAGTGTCAATGGAGTCAATGAGAACCAGCTAGACTTTTTAGTGAACCAGACATGCAAAAAATGCATTATGGAGGGAAGCAGAATAAAGGAACAAGATTTAAAAAAAAGAAGACTGAATTTAAAAAAAATAGGGAAGGAAACAACAGCTGAAGAAATGTGGATGGGTGGAAAGAACAAAGAAGAAAGAAAAGTTTGACTATGGTATAATATTCACCTTCACTGGGAATGACAAGTATGTAGGGCGTGGTATTTTGTCCCCTACCTATTACCACTAACACAAGGTTTTACGTTCCAGGCCGGCATGCATGAGAGAAAAGAAGGAAAGAAAAAATAGTCTAAAGAATTATGCTTTCAACTCAATCATCTGAGCTTCCTTTGAGCGAGTAACACTTGGCTGGAAAGGAAACTGAAATGTGTAGGATACAACAGGTAGGCTATTTCACACGGGAAAATAATATTACTCCAGGATCATCTAGTGGAACTGACAAAGCATAAATTTTATAAATAGAAATTTTTCATATTAATGCAAAAATTTTACAAGTTGAGGCCTTATGTTGCTTTGAAAAACTGTTCTATTCTGAGTCTTCAATTGAATATATATATATATATATATATATATATATATATATATATATATATATATATATATATATATATATATATATATATATATATATAAATACGGGGGGAATGCACTAAGCCTGAATTGTGTCTGTCGTCATTTATATGCATTTGCATTGTTTTATCAACTGATTTATTAAACAATTATGCAAATTAGGTACCTGTACTAATCACACTGCATTTTCTACCTCCTCAATCAAAACACCTAAAAGAAATAGTTCAACCAAAAATGAGAATTTGCTTGAAGTGTAAACACACTTTTTTCAGATTTTTGGACACTGTAGAGTATCCATTGATGATTACTGGAATGCTACATATCTCCAAATTTATACCAACAAACCAACAAAGAGAGCATCTGTATCACGGATGACAGGTAAATTTTCATTTTTGGGTGAACTATTCCTTGAATCACCTATTTCAAATACATAAACTGCACTGTTTGATCACTAAAAAATATATCTCAACAGTATTTCAGCACATAGAGCTGGGTTTTATGAACAAGGCATGACCTTAAAGCAGTCTAGTGCAAATTGAGAAAAGACATGTTTGCATTCAAATGAATGGCAATTAAATATAGTGCAGCACTATAACATTCTCATTAAACTAGTTTGCAGGTGGTGAGTGAATACCATGTGCAAAAAAATCACAAAAAGCGTTTAGTGAATTCACCCCGTAATCTAAAAGCTATTAAAAACACCAACATTAAAAATACAAGGGAAGGTTGAAACTCTCAAATGTCTGCATCCAAGGCATCACAAAGTGTAAAGCATGTGTTTCTAAAGCAGAAACACAAAAGTAATTGGTTTTTACAATCATAATAAGAACCCAACTCAGGACGGATCTATCTGGGATATGAAAGGAAAACAGGCCATGACCAAAAGAAAAGAAAAAAAGCCTGACATGGAGCAAAATAAAATGAGTTCAGCAAAACAAACAAACAAACAGGTGTGTGCAGAAGCAAGCTTATTGAATAAGATGGAGAAAAAGCCAAAAAGAAAGAAAACTGGAAAAGAAAGAATGGGGAAGGGAAAAAAATATGATGAGTCTGTAGCACTGCATGGCTATAGTGTCTCTTTATCTGCGATGTCCATTAAATAATAGAAAGTCTCTTGTGATTGTTCTGTTCCTGGAAGTGATTATGTAAAAGGGTCTTTTTACGGAGAGAAGGGGAAATGAAATGGAGCAAAAGAAACTGAACAGAATTGTTGGCCAGAGGCAGATAATCATGCAGGTAAAATAAAATGGGATTTCAGATTTTTCAATGAAACCAGGATCACTAATCTCAGTCTGATGCAACTGAGTTTGTCTGAATGTGCAACTTAAAAGGCTTCGTCCTTTTTTTTTTTTTTTTTTGTTTGTACCTCATCATGTTTAGCAATGGGTTCCACTATTCCACTATAAAATCAAAGATCTATTAAGAGTACAGAGGAAATAACATTTCTAATATTACATCTGCTTAATTTCAACCAAAACATAATTTCATGAAATTTGATTGACTGTGTTGGGCTACAGGGGGCTTAAATTGGACAAAAAATTTTTTCAAAGCAAGTCTCATCTGAATATACAAAGGAACAGGCAAATAAATAATGAATAAATCAATAGTAATCAATAATAAAATGCTTCATTCATACAAGCTAAAAAAAATAAGTGAAACAATTCTCATACCTTTGGTAGCTAGTCGCACACAGTTGATTTTGGTTTCCTGGAAGAGGAGAGGAAAGTTTGTGTTTTAATTAAACGTCAAAATGGCACTGTATTGAGGAACATTGTTTTTGTCAAGCTACAGTGATCTCAGTAATTGCAACACAATGAAGTGCGGGTTCTTTTCATCATGAGGTGCATGACATTAAGAAACAGTTAATTATATAACAACATTTCCAATGATAGTGAATGATTCCCAAATGCAATGCTAAGGCCAAAACAGACAGACCTAACAATATAGTTCAGTTTACCTGTGCAGGTAAAATCACTGCAGCTAAGCTAAATGAAAGCATTTAAGGTAATAAAACTTGACCTGAATAAAAAATGGTCTGATTTGGTCCTTTAAAACCCAATGTAGTCATGTTGTATAAACAATAATAATTTAATATTCTTTTCTATTCTATTCAAAAGCATTCATGGCTGCCTTTGGAATGCCAGTTATGATGATAAAAATCTCACTTGCATCCTCCGAATGGCACGTGTGGTGTGACAGGTGTTAATTAGTCGGCAGATTTGGGTGTGAAGTCTGCATGGAAGTTAAGAGCTCTGAGACAGGAAGCCAGATGCTACCATGTGTTTCTGTGAGCGGGTTTACAACAGTCGCTTGTTTTGATTAGATCTGCTGTCCTTGCGTGCCTCATCTCAGCAGGCATGTAATGTCTGCACATCACAGGCCTTGAAAGGTTTTGCTAATAGCAACGTTTCTTTTAGGTTATATTTTATAACAGCTGTATTATACATTTGAAAACAGTGTCAGAAGTGCATGGTTCAATCTCAGTATAGCAAAGATTTATGTCTTCTGCGCTATTTTTACTGTTTAACTACTTCAGTCATGGTAGTCGTGGAAAATATTAAACTGTTAAAAACAACAAAGCAATGCAAGAATGGAAAGATAAAAATCCTTTAATTATTTATTCAAATCTAAATACAACCTGAGAGGCTTCCTTCAGTCCATAGAAAGTCCAGATTAGAAAACATAGGAAATCCTAAAAGGTTTCATAAAAATCCTCAAGAATCACACAGTTTTGTCCAAGTCTTGTACGACATTTGCTTCATATGATAAACTGATTTATTTTATGTGTTTATTCATATATAGACACACACATAGAGGCATCACGTGTGGTAAACAGAAACTTCAAATGTGCTCTCTATTTATGTGTCGATCAATGTTTAGATTCAAAATAAAAGCCTAAATTAAACCTGTTCATCACAGCAATAATATCTCTTCAGATTTGGATCATTTGGATTCGTTTTGCAACACCTGGACTTTCAGTGGAGGTACAGGAAGCTCTCAGAAGTCTTATGACTTTGGAACAACATGACAGTGAGAAAACCATAACAGAATTTTCATTTTTGGGTGGAATATCTCTTTAAGTTGCACTCGCATCCACACCTGGGTATGTGCACAGTCCCAGAGTGCGCTTCTACCCTAACAAGTGCACTACAAGTTGCATTAGATAAAATCATCTGCTGAACGACAGCCTAGAACTAAATAAACCCTACAAATGTTCTAAAAAACACTGTTCCCTCTTCTTTTTTTTGCTTTATTTTAGCACCACTCAACACCACTTTGCTGTATGCTGCATAAATCATTCAAATTAATCTGCCAACTGATTCTTTACAAGTTCAGAATGTTGCTACCCAGAGACGTGACAACACAGACAAAAAAAATGTTAACATGATAAATACATGTTTTTTTTTTTTTATTAGAAAGTTAGAATAAAAGTTGATATAGCCAGTAAGCACAATAACTTTATAACTGTATTCTGGGTGATTGCTTGGTGGTTTGGCACAGACCCAAGTCAAAAGTCTAAAGTATGGAGTCTATGATATTCTGACTCCTAGATATGACCCGAGCAACTATGGGATGCGTCCTCCGGCAGGTGGAAAATTGTGGAAGTCAGGTTTCACTTTATATTGTTAGTGCATTTTAGACATTCTACTAACTTGATACTTTGTAACTGCATGTCAACTAATTCTCATTAATGTGTAACAACTTGTCTAACTCTCAGTGTAGACTGTTAGGTTTAGGGTTAGTAGAATACGTTTTCTCATGGTATGTTGCGGATCCATCAAAACAAGATATTAAGCAAACCTACTAATACTCTAATGACTGCTAGTTGACGCATAGTTGAAAAGTTCAAAATGTTAAAAGAATGTCTAAAGTGGACTATCAAAATAAAGCGTTACCCTTAGAGAAGCAAAAGCACACCTCTACTCAACAAGATGGATAATTCGAGGTATTATTTGCATGTGGGATGGCTAGAGGTTTTATTAAATGACTGACCCTAACGGCAGTAATGAAGCTCTTATTAGCAAACACCACTAATAAATCAATCAGACAATGCATTTGAAGAAGCAATAAAGGCAGTCGCTCCCCTAGCATTTATTTTATATCTCACTATGCCTTTATCAGCAGCACTCTTCAGAAATATTAAAAATCCACTTGGCAACACTTCATTGCACATATCAATTTGGTTCACGGCAATCAAAACCCATACGAGTCGCTCAAATTCATCCAATGCTGATGAACGCAAACACAACAACGCCCTCGACACTCTTGACACTGAAAAATTAACCGTCAATGCAGTGGAAAAGGGCAGCCACTAACATGTGACCTCGCTGTCACTGACGGTTTGTCCCATCTGATTGTGGCATTGAAGCAGGGGGTGGATTGACACAGCGAGGCAGAGAGGGGTCCATATGTGAGCAGACCATCTGTCTGTCACAGACTGCTATCGGACATGCAGGGTCAAACACTGCTGGCCACTGTAAAAGTGGGTGAAAATAATATTGTTCGTTTTATGCAGACTTTCCATGCAGATGAATGAAGGGAGGCATACAAGCTACAGAAACAGGGAGGGGGTTAAAAAGAGGCTACTAATTAAAAACTACTATTTTAATAAACTTTTTTTTTTTTTTTGGTGGCCATACTGTTCTAGAAGTACCTTAAAATATTAAGTAAATATATGAAATATGAATAAGGTTCTTAGGTACCATAGTAAGACATCGCTTATGAAAAACGTACTATGGTGGTACAATGGTACAATGATGTTATCAGAAGGTACACTAATGTTTAAAAGTTTAAGGTAAGCAATACTTAAAAAAAATACAAATAAAATAAATAAATCATGCATTATTAATATACGTTTTTAAATTATTATTATTTAGAATTTTCACAGAACCACAGAATTGTTTTCACAAAAATATTAAATTATTAACAAATAATATTACAACAAAAATAATACTGTTATAGTAATAATTACTGTTATAGTATTCCTGATCAAATAACGGTAGCCTTGGTGTAGCCTTTTATTTATTTATTTTTTAATTTCTTGTTTTTATTGTTGACTATTTTACTTGTAAGTGTTCCCTAATCTAAGTGCTACCAGGATTTTCCGATTACTCTATGGTACACCTCCAGTGCTTTTTGTTAGAGAAAAGGGTTAGAGGATGGAGCTGAGGGCTGGTACTTTGTTTCTGAGTGCAGTCGGAGCGCTGGGACTTGGGGAATGGAATAATAGGAGGGGGTCTCGGCTGATGGGAAACATCCCTACAGGAAGTGACAGCTGAGCTATACTGTCTGCCCCTCCAGTAATTCACTGACAGACTGTCAAAGGCTTTTTGCGATGACCGCATAATGACAGAGAGAGGAAGACGGAGAAAGATGGAGACAAAGGTATGAAAAAGAAGAAATCTTTGCTGCTCAGGAAAAAACTAGGAAAGAGTCTTCATCTAAACATCAAAGTTAGTTATTCTGATCCTTAGCAGACTGCATATGAATACTGGAAAAAAAAAAAAAAAAGTCTGTGCAATAATATTACAGTGACGTGGCTCGTTGTCGAGGTGTTATGAGGCTATGTTTGCTATGCTGGTTAGGATGTTCCAAAACAAACCAAAAGAAAGAAATGGAAAGCAAAAATAAGCTAATAAGTCCAACCGACTGCAATTTACTAAACTTGAGTGACAGGTTTTCATTGATGTGTTTAAAAAGAACACGGGACTCTTATGACAAATGCCTAATGGTTAGCCAGGAAGTTAAAGGATATGGATTTCATGTCAGAGTTCAGCTTTTTGATATGCCTGCTAGAGTTAATCCATATGACAGCAGATTTACAGTCAATACGGTTTCTAGTTGGTCACTCACTCAAATCTGAAGCATGTTATGGATTAGTTAGCCATTACGGCAGTTATCTTCACGAGCCTGCAGCAAATTTTGCTGATGACAAAAGCTTTAACCTAGGAACACATATCAAAGTATTAACTAGGTCGGTTTGTACGAGCACATTGATTTCTGCAAAGTTTGGGCCTCTAGAATGAACAAATAAACATAAGTGATTCTGGACCACAAAACCAGTCGTGTGTCAATTTTTCAATATTTACACATCATCCGAAAGCTGTATGGAATAAATAAGCTTTCTATTGATGTATGATTTGTTAGGATCGGACAATATTTGGCTGAAATACAACCATTTGAACATCTGGAATCTGAGGGTGCAAAAAAATTAAAATACTCAGAAAAACACCTTTAAAGTTGTCCAAATTTCTTAGAAATGCATATTACCAATCAAAATAAGCTTATTATAGTTATGGTAGGAAATGTACAAAATATCTTCATGGAACAAGATCTTTACCTAACCTCCTAATGATTTTTGGCATAATTTTTTTGGGGGGGGTAATTTTGGACCATACAGTGTATTTCTGGCTATTGCTACAAATATACCCTAGCGACTGGTGGCCCAGGTTCACAGATTCATGATGAAACTCGTATTTATTTGTCATAATCAGCTTTTGCATGTCACACAAACAAGCTGATCAAAAGCATTATTTCCTAGGAGATGAACAAAACTCTCAAAATTTTAACTGCGTTTACCCAGTTTCTACAGGGTTTTAAACAGATTGTGAAATAGATGCTTATAATTATATGTATTATGAACGCAGGTATGAATGATTACAACAACCTCCCGAGGCAATCATCTACACATTAGGGGCTCGGGAGGAAAAAGGCTCTGTGGAAAATGCACAAAAGAAACGTGCGGTAAAAAAAACGACAAAAGGAAAAGTGGCATCAGCCAGTTGTCTGGAGGTATTTGAGACATCGGTGCTACTATTTCAGGAGACGTTGCTTTCAAGAGTAACACCTCTATTCTGGTGAAGTATTAACAGGAGATTTAGGCGAAAGATTCTAAAAAACAAAACAAAAAAAACTACGACACAAGCTGCTTGTGCTGTCTATAGTGTTTTCATTCATACGGAGCGCTCTGTTTTTCATAAAGAACAAAGAAAGGCATGACAGCTGACTGCAGAGTTAGGTGCAAATGAAGAAAGAAACGGCAAGAGATTCTCAAAAAACGTGTGAAAGAAGTGTGAGGTGCTTTAAAACCACTCCCGACCGCAGCGAGAGAAGTGTTTTGTCTCCAACCAAGAGTATCAATGCTATCAGACGCTGGTGAACCAAACAGAACAACAGGAAGAGGGCGATACGCTAATTAACCCGTAATTAGGGCTATTCCCATTTCATTTAATTAGCAAAAAAATCAATCATATACATGAATATATGAATACTGCAATAATTATTTCATTGAACTGACCACCTGAAAACTTTGCATTCAGTGTTTCAATGCGTCGAGGCACACGGTTTGAATAGTTCAGCAAGATTTTAGTTTTAACTGTATATACAATTGGATTGGGTTCAGATAGCTAGTAAAGTAATGCTAATAGAAGTGCATCTTGTGCTTTGGTAAAAATATAAAAAAAATCCTGACAATTTCATCAAGAAATAGTGCAGATTGTTAAATATGTCTTCTTTATTTATGTGGATTTATTAATCACTTTGTTTGGCTATTTTTTTAAATCAAGCTATAATAGCTGTATTGGTAATAGCCGCCACACTCCAACAAGTCGTGCTTTCACCTTTGACAGGTCATGACATTTAAATGCAAGCAGTTTTCTTCTAGAGTGTTTGTTCCTATTAGAACAACACCTCCGTGGAGACACAGTGCCACAAACTTGTCCTTTTACCTGCCACACACCGAAGACAGGACGTGCTTTGCGGGTTCCATTTTGTTAAAAGCTGCATGTGTCTGTTTCAATTTCTATCTAGTGTGGGTTCAGCCACTTAAACGAGCGAGTGCCTCTTCACAACTCCGTATCCATCTTTCAGAACAAAAGACGCCTGCAGCGGCAATTACTTGCTCTTTTAGCCCGAGCGTCTGTGGCCCGGTTCACAAACACACCGGAGGGACAAAAGCGAGCGGAGGAATCCTAATTTAGTTTAGAACAGTTTGAGACCACTATTCCTCTGACCGTCCCTCCCTCTCTCGCCTTCTCCGGCAAGACTGACGTGATCTAAGTCTATCAGAAGTGACCTGGTGCTATTAGCAGTGCCTGGAGAAACTCTGCGGGCAGCGGCGCTCTGAGATGTCATCGTTTATGGACTGCTGCGACGCGGCGAGATCAAGAAACAGCAGTATTTCTCTAAACTTAAAACTAAAAATTGAAGTTGATGTGTGCAAAGTCAACCGAAGAAGGACTCTTTTGGGGGGGGTGATTGGTTAATGCAGGGATAAAGAAAAAAGTTTTTAACACCCCCAAATTTACACACTTCATCTGAAAAGGCCTTTAAAAGTCATGCTGGCATTTGGACTTTATGGAAAGTGATAATGATGGCTAGCAAATTTAATGTGGACTACAGGTCCTGCTCATGCTGACATTAAGGAGCAAAGGTAGTTCATTATAGAGTATTGTGTTTTAGTTTCTGGTTTTGTTAAGCTACTTTTTACAAGTACTTGAAGACAATCACCGAATGTCTTTTTTATTAGCTTAATTAGATGGTACAAACCAAAAGAAGCTTGTGCACTTGTCTGCTCTGCGATCATTTGTTATCCAGTGCGATCACTTTCAGACATTTTAAAGTATCGCTTCAATGTCCAAATACTCTTCGGAGCCACTGTATAAAGCAGTGATATTGTTTTGTATGTCTCATGTATAAATATCATTAAGAAACTGCACAGAAAGCGTCAAATCAATAAATGATTCTGCTAATGACATCTGCTACATCAAGCCGGTTTGAATAGCTATCAATATGACAGGTAATCTCAGCACTGAATTGCATTGTGAATTTATTTGTTACTTTGCGCCGTGGAAATGAAAAAAAATCTCGAATGGCACACATTTACACCGAGCGCTCCTCGAACACACTTGGAACAAGGTAAGTTGAAAACAAATCTGAACTACCAACCTAAATCCATATTTTATGCATGAATCTCCAATCAAATTATCTGGGTCACGGTCTGAGGTTGTTTTTGAGTGCTTTTCTCCAGCCGCCTGAGACTGAGAGATTGAATTGAATCAAATCCAATCAAATCGGGAACCACATACTTCAAAACGCACAGCAATGCAGCAGGCCCAAATGGAGCCTTTACTGAGCGCATTATGCCTGCTGAAATGCCAATATGTGAAAATATATCTAAATATGCATTAACACATCTAGCTATTTCTAGGATAGCCTTATAATTTGGATGATATACAGCAGAGGTTATGTTCTGTGTAATTTTAGACTTTTTATCCTACAGCTTCTTGCTTTTATTTCCCCAGTGGTAAGACTACTCGAATGTAAAGATGACTAAAACTCTCAAAATAAATGTCAGTAAAAATAAGAGTAATTTTTTTTTCCTCCACATTTATCATTGTTTGTTATTGTCAATACTGTTTCTTATTTTAATTCCTATAATATTTTATAACAAAAATATATAAACAAATAAAAATATAAATAAGAGGAAGAAGAATGCTATTATATATAATATAATATAATATAATACTAAATATAATATGATGTGTCAGCAGTGTTTATATATATATATATATATATATATATATATATATATATATATATATATATATATTATCATGTAGTTGCAATTATGCAATTTAGTTTGAGTTCAATTTAGCAACCAATACTTAAGCATCTACCTTTATCAAGAAGATTGAACTGCTAAACGAAATAAACAGTAAACAGGATACTCACCCCATTGGCTTTGCTCAGGGCCTGAAAGTAAATGCTGTAGCTTTTTGCTGGGGACAGCGGTGCATTCCAGTAGCCATTATAAGTCTTGTTGTCTCCTATAGTAAAGGGCTGTACTACAGATAGACTAACAGGGGGGAGTTCGGCTGCGAAATAGTGAGGTGAATTCAGGATGGAGGCGTTTCTGAAACTAACAGGAACGGAGAAACACTCCAACACATCGGTGGCTCGGCGAACTTTCTGCTTCCGTTCCTCTTGAACCACCACTTGATAAGCACTAGAGGGAAAAAAAGATGAATTTAGAAACTAAATATCAAAACAAGTACCTAACAAGTCATTATTGTAGTTAGTCTCTGATTAGGCCTCAGAAAAAATCATGAAGAGGCTCAGTTCCAGTAGGTTTTCAAAACATGTTCCCATTGCATTTCATTTCCAATGTGACATAGTGATGAGGAAAACATGGCATTCAATGAGAAAAAAGTAGGATGGGAATTTGGGAATCCATTGGGAATTCTTAAAACCGCGTTTTCAACAAGCAGTGATGAATAGTGTACAATAAAACTAGTTTCATGCATTAGGAATTGTAAGCGGCGATTTTAATATTTAAGCATGCGCTTTAGCATTAGCTGCTTATGCTGCAGCCTCTTGATTTAAGAAATCTTCTGCTAGTGATGGCACATACAAAAAAGAGAGAGAGGGAGCTGTGCCCGAGGCAATTTAACGAGCCATTAAAACCATCAAGAACATCTCTTCCCGTAGCTTTCTAAGAATCACAGAAGGCCTTGTCAGCCATCAAGAATTCTCTAACGCTAACAACTAGCAGCTAAACATCTCTATTAAACTCTCTTCTCGGAATAAAAAAAAACTCTTTAAACCTGCTTGAGACCCAAAAAAACACAGCTGCTTCTCCTCTTGAGAGAAAACGATGAGGCAGGCGATGCGGTAGTGAGCCAGCAGAGGGAAATCTCTACTACGGTAATTAGCTGGAGGGGAGGTGGCGGATGTGTGCGCATGGGGCTTTTTGAAAGTGCTCATCATGGGGAAGGACTGGAGAGGGGCATGTGTGTGTTTCAGTACACCGTGAATAGATAAGGACATCTTTTGAGCTCCCTGTGCTAATAGTACTTGTTTGCAATTATGTGGTCTTACGCCAAGAACATACTTCCCAATTATGTGCAATTAGGGAAATGTATGTTTCGGCGAAAAGACGTGGCAAATTATCCTAGCCTCTAATCTGGCATCTTTCATAAAGGATAATTTCCCATGACCAAAGAGGCTTGCCTGCTTTTCTCTTTCAAACAAGCTGGATCTCCATTTCAAACTAATGGCTTTAAGTGCACACTGGATGTCGTGTGTTGTGCGTCCGATGTAACCCTGGTCGAAAGCTGCTGTAATTATAAACAATTTTCAGTTGCGAATTTTCATAAAGATGCTTATGGATTGTCAGGGTCATGTGCATTACAGAGTACACCAACAATGGAAACATTTTTCAACGTTTCTCATAAAATATATATATATTTTTTTTTTTCTTCTACGTTTATCAAAAAAATAAATAAATAAATAAAAAAAAAATATATATATATATATATATATATATATATATATATATATATATATATATATATATATATATATATATATATATATATGAAATATGAAAATAAATATGAAAATTATAATTAAATTATAACTAATATTTTTTTTTACTAAATTTGAATTTAAATTATAAACTCAAAATGCTAACAAAAAGTAGTACCTCAATGTTCACAACCAAATAATTGTCATAATTACCGATGGACTCCCATTGCACATCAACTGTGCTGTTCTTCCAAGTCAGTGTCGACTTGCAATTTCGAGAATTTGCCAAAATCTGTTGCACATTCACAGTCTGAATTTCCACACAGAGGAGGGCTCTGTTTGAGTGCCAAAACACAGCCAAATGGACCAGGATCCCCTCGAAGGCTTAGCATACAAATGATGCTTATTTGAATGACTGCATTTAAAAACCCTCAGGACCCCGAGTGAATCAACAGTAATGCACTTCTTCATTCAGACGATGCACTAGACCCCTCTTGGATGATTGGTGAGAGGAATCATGGGTAATTTGGTGTATTCTTGCCTTTTAATGTGCTTCGCATCTGTCCACGACTTTAATTATTATTTTTTTCTTTACAGCGGTCCGCGAGACATTGTTTACTATAAGCAACTTTGCAACAACCTGTCAGCTAACTCTCATTCACAGCATGTTCAACTACACTAACTCTCATTAGCATATCAGTAAGACTGTCAGGGTCAGGGTTAGGGTTATAGTTAGTAGCATAAGCTGGCATTGCAATACTTGTAGAATGTCTATTAGGGAGCTATCAAAATAGTGTCAATAGATGGGTCAGTGACAAAAAGGGGATTTTCAAGCATTTCAACAGTTCATTTTTTTCTCCGTGTTCGGTTTAATTTATTAAAAAAAAAATTCCGGGCAACAAAAACAATGACTTCCATCTAAAGAAAGCAACCTCTACAATATCATTCAACAGTATACTGTATATAACAAAAAATATTTAGAACCAGAATCATTATATTTTGTTACTACTAATCACAGTACAGCCCCAAAACTAAGTGTTTTTATTTTTTTTTATTAATTTTAAATCTATACCAATCTATGTATTACCCATATTTCAGAAAGAAGCTTTATAAAATCTAAAAAGATTTTTGTATTATCACTTGTTCTTTTATATATTTTAAGTACAGGTGAGAATAGGTAAGCTTTTACATTTTTACATAAATATTTCCATTAAGCTGAACGATGAAAGAACATCATTTCACCCATATTTTTGCATTTTATTTTCATAACGATTATTTGAAATAGTAAAGAATACACTACACTAATTGTACTTAACATGCTTTCTGTGTATATAAAATTACCTTTTGAATTTGAAACGGTCTACCGATACTGTATTGACTGCGGACTATAGAAATGAAATGTTACCGGTTTTGTAATCTGACACAATCAACATGTGAACAGTCAACGGTGAGGTTTAGCGAGCTCAAGGAGACGCAAATCAACTGATAACAGCCGAATAGGATTTCAAATTTCCTCATTATATCTTTCTATATCCTCCTTTGCATAAAAGTGTTTAAAGAGCACACCGGACAACTACTTAGATGAAGCTATAAATTCACAACATAAATAACTTACTTTGACAAACACTTATGCAAAGCGACTTGGATTGCATTCACTTTTTCAGTTCTTCAATGTAAAAATACTTCGGAGGCTCACCTGACAGGGGCCCCTCGTGATTGGGCAGGTTTTAAGAGGACGGTGATTGTCGTGTCGGTCTCGTTGAGAGGAGAGTCGGTCTCATATTCAGGCATGGATGGAGCTGCAGACACATAGACTCATGTTAAAGGACACGATTATCAGGATATATAGAAGAGCACGTACTGTATAGCTTAGCAGACCTCATCTCAAGTGACAAGGTCAGACGGATGAGAGCCAGATGTCTAAAAAAGCTCTGCGCTTCTTATCGCTTTTACGTAACATAAGAATGAGTTAATTGCATTTGCAAGTCTAAAATGACCAGTATTTATAAAAAAGCTTTGAAATGAATGTGCATTAATGTAAACACTCCTTGCATGTTTTATAAAACTGAAGGAGATGTCAAAATTGTTGTCTGAGACAGCGTTTTACAGAGTTTAGCTTGCATTGAACTTGGAACTCAGCTGCCTTTCAAACACACAAAAACATGTTTTAATATTATGCATAATTAATATTCATGTATTTGTAAAAAACATTCATTTCACAGTATTTACTCCTACGAGAAAGCGTACGGTTTTGAAGCCTGTCTCAAAACGATCATTACTACGTGATCGCGTTGAAAATGTCACTCTCTCATTACAATGTTTAGATTCAGTGAACAATACGGTTTTAATAAATGGTGTCTGGCGTGCTGCGCAAATGCCACGTCATTATGAAACGGAACGAACTGACAGCCACGGGCCACACGAATACAGCTGAACTTGTGGAGGATGTTGTTTACGATTCATGTTCTCATTATTTTGTTCACTTTACATTAGCTGTATTCCAACGATATTTATGCCAATAAAACGACTCGCTAATGAGATTTTCACTCCAGCGAAGCTTCTTTAAGAAACAAAAAAAGTCAAAATGACAAAACTAATTATGCAAATTGTAGAAATTCAAGAGATAATTAGGTAAGCAATCAAATTAAGCTTATTTAACCCTGTCAGTTCATGTTCCCGTAAATAATTTCATACATAATCACCAGTCGGTCCGACGTCAATATTCTATATCCATAAAGAACAAATGTCTGTCACATTAACTCAATTAAACTGGAACTTGAGGGTCTGCTTTACTATAATTGCGTATAATCATCATTAGCTTTTGGAAAATATCCAATAATCCTAGCTGAACCCTCAGTTAAAACCCTGACGTTCCCTTACCTGCGATCTTGGTGGCAATACGGGTGGTCACCGGGGGGCCGAAGCCTTTATTTGTACTGGCTTTCAGAGTAAAGTAGTACGTGGTGCCAGGATACAAGCCTACGAAGAGATGATGGGTCTCATTTTGGAGTTTGAAGACACGGCCACGTTGCGTTGTCAAATCTGCACTAGGGTCCAGGGAGCCAAGAGCCTTATAGGTGATCTAAAGAAAAATTACATTTACAATAATAAGTCAATTAAGACTCTCGTAGATTTAATGTAAGCACATATTGAAACTACTCCAGCTCACCAAAAATGTATGCTTTAGTTCAAGTTATGACCAAACCTTAAAGAGTCTATTTCTTCCAAAAAAAAACACAAGAGAAAAGGTTTGAGCGTTCATGCTGCTCCTTTACAAAAAATGAAAGCATATTAATAAGTCAGTTTCAAAGAAATAAAAAAAAAAAAATGCTCCAGTTTTGTTTCAGTGACGTCTTCACGTGCCACATTTACATACATTTTTAAAGACTGATGGCTTCAATTTCAGTCTGTTCTTCACAAAGATTATACAACAACATGATTTACAATAAAGATGTCATTTGATAACATTAGTTAATGTACTAAATAACATGAGCAAACGATTAACGCATATATCTTATTAATGATATTTAATGAAAATACAGCCGAAATTAACATGCGATTAATAAGATTAATAAATGCCATAGAGGTATTGTTCATTCTTAGTTCATGTTAACTATTGTTGTTAACCAATGTTAATCAGTGAACATTATTGTAAAGTGTTACAGAAAGTTTGTATTTTAATTCATGTTCATGGTGCTTTTTTATTAAAAACAAATAAATAACAAATAAATAAACTATATGTAACGGCGTGTGCTTTCGTTGGGTGTTTATTGCGCTATCATACAGGTTTGTAACAGCACGTGTATTTTATTCTGGAGTGAATTCTCCCTTTAAACATTATTTTTCTTAATAACATAAACCTTTTGAAACAGCAAAAGCAATTTAGCACTGAGCATTTTTGTTTTACTGGATCTCTTTCAATTACTTTGGCTTTGCTGCATTCAGATGTTCTCTCCAAATATTTGAGACAATTTCACTGACTAGAAATGCAAACCCAAATATTATATTATGAATACAATGAATAACAAGCACATTCAGTGCGCTGCGCTGTAAATACAAGCCGCTTATTAAACACTTTTACGAGGCTTTCGGATCGGCTCCGAACATGTAAATTTTAGAAAACAACATGCAGCTAAGAATTAACACGCCCCAAAACGATTACTAAACTAGGTTACAGATAACCATTTTCATGCTAAGACGCACATACCTATCACATCTTAGAGGAGGCTGATGGAAATTGATGGCCACAGTGTATGGGGGTAATCAAAACATTTTAGCCCTGACGTTTCACACTTCATAACTCCATTCCACAATTCAAATCAAATAAATTGACAGCTGGGTGCCTGGCAGGCCCGCTGCCTAAAAGCTTTTCATGCATAGTGAAGTGATTCAGAATGCCCTCTAAACACTCTCACTCACACACAAACACACAAACACACACACACATCGGTGACTGTCCACTGACCACAGGCAACAAAACAGTCGGGAGAAGCAAATCTGCACATTCAACCCAAATATCACTCCAGAAAATCCACACACATATTTGAGAGACAGACAAAATGCTATGTATTTTCAAACGTCAATATAAGGCATCTCAGTGATTCTGAAACTCAAATTAATATTTGGAACATTACGAAATGAAAAGAAAATCTCAGATAAATCTACAGATGTATATAGATCGTATATATAGTACAGTCACTTAAAAGGACAGTGCAACTAAAATTTAAAATGTAAAGTGTAATTTATTCCTGGGATGCAACAGGTCATCAGTCTTCAGTGTAACATGATCCTTTTATTCAGATTTTATTTCAGATTTTTTTTTCAGCATTCTTTTTAAAATAAAATTCAAAACAGCATTTATATAAAATTGATTTTCTTGTGTTTCACAGAATAAATAAAGGATGCAATATGAAGATAAATAGATATAAATATATATAGTGACTGAATTATCTTTATTAGACACTACTATCTCATAAACACTCTCATACTGATTCACACACACCATGGGAGTATGCATGTTAGACTTAATTTGTTTTTTAAATAATAAGTCAAAGAAAAACAATCCTGCATGCGATGCGATGTCTTAACATTATCCAAGTTCCATAGGTTTCTTCAAACTTTCATGCTTGCTGTTTTATATCATGTCAAAGGATTGTTTATACTGGCATATTTTTTTATGTTTTCCAGCAGCCAAGTTTTGATTTAATATGCTATCATGTTTATGATTTCATGTTGGGTCAGTAAATCACACGGCGGTGCTGAGGTGTGTCGGAGCGGCCTGGTGTAATATACTGCCTAGCACAAGTTTACATGTTACGGATTATAAATCAGTCTTAATAGAGAGTTACAGCCTGAATTTAGCTTTTACAGCTGCCAATTTACTGTACGTGCTGACAGAAATGTTTAAACCCTCTTCAACCGCCGTTTGGACAAATAGGAATATCTGCTTCAGCTCATGTCTTCACCTTTAAGATTTAATTGTCTTAAAAGTCCAGTGTTAGCTTTGCATACCGACCGGTTAGATACTTTTTTGCTGTAAATTCCTAGGTTTTTTTGTAAATGAAAGGGCATTAAAGATTAATGGCTGGCCTTTTATTAAAGGGGCTTTTAAAATATCATCTATTGCCTTTAGCGAAGCTCCTCTGTAAATATGTGCCCTTGTTCGGTGTTAATATACTCAGCCAACAGCGGGTCGTATTGAACATATCTCGTAAAACGCAGGTTCTTTACAGCCTAATGAAACGGAAAGCGTGAGGTTGCTGAAGGGTATTGTTCGTGAGCCATACAGACAGATGGATAATTTGTCTATAAGATGCACTTAAGATGTTTTGATACAGGTCTGAGGTTGGGTCTAGCTCAGTGCAAAGCTTCTACAGAATCGAATCAATTTATAAAATCAGTTTTAACAATTTTATTGCCTTATATATCAGATTCAAAAAGCATATGGAAAGCACTATAGGTAGTCTAGCAGAGTATCCTCACTGAAACAAATTTGGTTAAAAAGAACTATTTTTCACTCAGAAATTGCAGGTAAATTTGTCCAACAATTACAAAGACACTACAAGCAACACGCTGAAATAAAAAAAAAATACTTATGGACTTTTTAACCCTTTAGAAAAAGGTTATAGGCACCTAAAACTCAAAGCAGCTGTTACGAACATAATAAACTACCTATACATACTTTATTAAACTACTAACTAGTTGTTGTATATCCATTTTTGTAGTACTTTTGATTATATGTATTTTCTATTTAACAAGAGAACACAAAAACACACCATTTATGATGTTGTTAAAATGTGAGGACAGAGGACATCACGTCCTGAACAAAATCAAGCAATTCTTACATTTTCAGTGCGACCAAATGAACAAAACACAAAAAATAACAGCTCAAAGGCCAGCATAGAGATCAATAGACCTCCAATTACCCTGTTATCATTTAAATGTCCTGATGGACACAAGGGACGTTCAATCCTGTAGGAGACTGAAAGTATGAAATGAAGAGGTGAGGATGGGGGATCTATCTCTCGCTCTCATCTGTCCTCCCTTTCTCTCTTTTCAGACTGTTGTCAGGGGAAACAGGAAGTGTTGGCCGGGGGGCATGTGATGCCACGCGACAGGCTGCTAAAAGTGGCCTAATGCACTACTGAACGCACTGTGGCTCTCTGTTAAAAGAGCCGCTTGAGTTTAATTGACCACAGCTGATTTGAAAAGGGTTCATTTCCAAGTTCAGTTTGGCAGTGGAGATGGGAATGCGAAGAAAACAGCCCTGTTTGTGGGAGATATTGGATTTATGGCTACTTCTCTTCAGCAATGAGTTTAAAAAAAGGAGTGAGCTGCATTTTAAGGCATCATAAGTGCACTAGCAACAAAAAAGCTACTCCAAAAGGCAACTTTAGTACAGTGCTTCTTATGTTTCACTGGAAAAAGAAAAATATTTCCAATCTGAAATTGCTAGTGTGTTTCACAATCAATTGCAAAGAAATAAACATTTCAAATTAAATTACGAACATTTGAGGTCGAAAAAACTGAAATAGCATTTTTACAGCTTGTTTCGGCCAAATGCATTGCAATCAGCAATGGCAAATAAATAATTATTAGCAACATTATAAAACTATTATTAAGTGTTTTGTGTACCACTGTATTAGTAAAAGCAGTTCCCTCAAGTTTTCTGAGTTGCTGCCTATGGAAATTGTTCCAAGACTATGAGGTTCCAATTCAACTGAGCCATAGAAGGCAGATGCCTATGTAGACAGTGGGCATATACTAAAGACAGGGATAAAGAACACAGTCATACAATATTTCTTTTGTCATGTGACAAGTAACATAAAAAATGCACCCTAGAAAAACAAACAAACAAACCTGCGACCGCACTTGCATACATTTGTCACAAAAAAGTACTTAAATAAGCTTGAAGCAATTAAACATCTAAAATTCATTCTGAATGGACTTTCAAACCTTCAGAAAAGATTATAGGAACCTGAAGTCCAAGGAGCTGTTATACAAGCAGATACGTGAAATGCTAAACTAGGAACCCAAGCTGGATTGGTTAGTAATTCTTCTGCCTCGTTCAAGACAGCATCTCCTGAGATTTACGGTTGGTAAACAGACTGGCTGAGAACACAGAATATTTAGTATTTTGTAAATTTTGAGGGTGAGTTATGAGGGTTTGGGATGCCAGAAAGAAATGAGGTTACTCAATATTTGGTGTAGAGAATAATATATGTTACATTCCACTCAATTCTGCAGGCACAAAAAAGAATAAAATAGACAAAGAAACAAATATTGAAGGAAATACAGTACTATACAAATACAAATAATACAGTCTTATATATTCAGACGAATCGAGAACTGTCCGCTTAGACACTGATAGCACAAACAAATTATTGAAATAATGGCTCGGCATTCTCCACAAACAACTACATGATGCATGAAAACATAAGACAGAATGAAATAGCGGAAAATGTCTTGTTGATGCAAATTTCCTTCTATCCAAAAATAAAACCTTTATAACTCTATTAATAAAAACTACTTTATAGATTACTCAGAAAAAGTACAATTTGCTCATGGATTTTTTGTTTACTTGTTACAAAAATTCTGAATATATTTTAAAGATTGCATGAACCATACAAACTTAGTCAAATCCAGTGACTAACTCATTGCATCAACCTTGTTAACATGACTTCCTTCCGACTGCTAGCGATGCTACACTATTGTCTGCCATTTGGAGGAAAAAAAGTACTTCAATCTCACCGTCTCATGACACGACGAACGGTAAATAAAAAGCACACTCTCGACATTAACCCAGATTTAGACCTCCCTCCAGCTGTCTCTAGACCAGACATGCAAGACCGTGAGCCCATTAACCAGGTTTAGCTGCTCTGGAGAGACAGGGGTTACTGGTTCTCCCAAGTCGAGTGCTTGAAACGCGAACGCTTATTGATGGAAATGAAAACAACACCATGAAGGGAGGAGATAGGATGTGCACAGGTTGTCCTCCATCCTGTAAGGGCAGAACGGGGTGTTTATCTCCATTAGAGGTGAAACCTTCCAAGAACGCAGCTCCTTACTTTGACTTATTTAGAGAGGAAAAAGAGATTGTTACTTAAATAATACTAAAAAAAAGTATTATGGTGGTACCATGTTCATTAATGTTAAATTGGTATGTTGGACAATATCATGGCACTAACCATGATTATCATATTTGTATACTATAGGATTTATTCTAGTGTTCAAAAGTTGTTGTTATTTGTAGGGTTCACCAAGCCTGTATTTGTTTGATCAAAAAATACAGTAAAAACAGTAATATTGTAAAATATAATTACAATTTGTATAATTACAAACAGATGTGAATATACTGTAAAATATAAATGTATTTCTGTGATGCAAAGCTGAAATTTTAGCAAGTCTTTAGTGTCACACACACATCAAAAAGCATTCTAATATGCTGATTTTATTCCAAATAAAAATTGAAACATAAAAAATGTCTTCACTGATTTTGATCAATTTAATGTATCCTTGCTCATAAAAGCCAATAAAACTATGGTATAACCATGGTAGATATCTAAAAATTGTAACATGAAAAAAATACCATGGTATCATACAAAGTAGTATATGGTGCACTGATGGTATATGATGGTAATACTACGGTACTTCAATTAATATACTATGGTTTTTACAAAGATCTTCAAGGAATGCAGATGGTTTAATATTAAAAACATTGTATAATGACATGGTACATTTTAGTTGCAAAAAATCAGCTCAAACCCAAATGTCATTTTCATTTTAAAGCACCAACAGAGAATGTCAATGTCCCTGTCCATCACTCCACTGAAAACCCATCAGACACGTTCTCTCTGCAAACGAAGTGGGTGGTTTGTTTCCACCTAACTCCAGACAGGAAGCCATCAGAAGCACTGCACGAGACGCAGCGGAGGGGTGGAAAACATCACGTCATCGCAAACTCACAACATGTCACGTAAACTTAACAAAACAAAGATCAAGGACTAAAACACCTGCGTGTTCTGCTATTTACTCATCCTCATTTGCATGGAGATAAAGAAAAATAAAGAAGCAGGAGGACAAAAAGACACCTTCACTTTACACGACTCGCTGTTGATTAATAAGGAGCTGCTGAGGATCTTCTCTGTCTTACTTCCCATGCTCTTTCATACGCACACTCTTATTTTGTCAGCAAAGCAATTAATTTTTGAAAGGCTTTGATGGTTTGATAACAGGAGGCTGTTGTGCAGTGAAATGAGGGGAGAGGAAAGAGAGGGAGAGAGAGCGAGAGAGAGGAAATTTGATCAAAAGTATGGATTTCGATGCAGGACACATCTCAGGTACTCAGAAACTGATCTGAAACCCACTGTGATGTGTGTGTGTCACACTCAGCGGGCTTCTGAGCTGCTCTTGTATGTGTAGATCAATGAACCACACAGCACTTCATTACATACAGTACATATAGGGTGATGTGGCCTAGAGTCTGGCAACCAGAAGGTTACTGGTTCATTCCTTCAAGGATTGAGCTATAAGCAATCATCTCTGTGTCCTTGTTCCAGGTGCTTAACCTCAAATCACTTCTGCCGTGATTGGGCAGAAGTGAGTGTACTGGAAATACTTTCAGTTACAGAAACTCGTATGAGCAGACTGTGACAGTCAATAGAAAAGTCTATATACTAACATTCAGTTCTGCTGTACATCTCAGATTCATTCAGCACTCAATTATGTGCTACCAGACTACCAAAACCTTTCTGTCAAGACTAATAATAAGAATAACAGTAATAATATGACACTGATATTAATATATGTAATATTGTATATGTTGTAAAGCACATAGCTGCAAGAATATACAGCAATAAAAACTATAAAAAAGCTGTATCATCTTAATCATATCAATAAAATCTAATACTATTAGTGCTGTCAGTTTGTGTACTGTGTATATTTAGAACAAGAAAAATTATTAACATTTTTTCCACACTGTATATGCAATATTACATTTTGAAAATGTTGAAATATTATATTGCAAATAACTTTTCATACTCTCAAAATACATAAAAAAACGATCAATCTTTAATGATTTTATTGCTAGTTGCTGCAGCCCTGTTGTATTTCCAAGACTCTCCGAGCCCAAACTTTTCTAAAGCTTTGAATCAAGAAACTGTATCCTTTTGTGACCCTTCCGCTGCATTCATCTCTGCGCCTTCCTTTTCCTGCCTCCGAGCTCTTTGTCCTAAGTCTAATTTGTCTGAATCACTAAAAGCGAGGAGAGGAGGCATACGGCTGCTTAGATCTCCTGGATAATTCTATTGGACGCTTCTAATTAAATCAATGAGGGCTATTATAGCAATTATCCGGCCAAATGGGACCGTATTGTGTCCGCTCGATACATTTAGTAAATTCTGTCAATCTTCTTATCACCAAGATGGCACACGCCGTAACCCCGTTTTAATGATGTACCTGGAAATGCACAATGTCTTGCACGTGGTTTGTCTTCCTCATCAAATCAAAGAGATATTGAGGCTCCTTTGTGCCTCCAGCCCACTCGAACACACACATTAAAGCAAAATCTGGATGTAATTTGTTTTTGTCATGCCGTGACTTCATTTCCTTGCTTGTAATGTGCATATTCTATGCATTGACTAATAAATAATTAATTTGTGAAAGATCCGGGCTGTCAAACAACATTTCCTGCAACAGAAAACCACTTATTTTTGTGCCATATTTGTACCAAATAGCATCCTGCCACCTTATTTTACCACAGAAAGTTACTTTGATTTATAGCTTAAGACATACACACACACATGAACAGCAGTATCTACCTTGTTTTCTTAAGAAGCTAAATTCTATAAGATAAGAAGTCTGCCAATCAACCTGATTAAGCTTAATTAATTCAATCAAGTGCCCCATCGAGATATATTTGTTGCTGTTTTAAGCAAATTAATAATAATAAACTAAATATTGTTGTTTTTAAAGACTTAAATCAGACATCTACTGATTTTCATTGCTGTCAATGCATGCACCATTTAATGCTATGACTTTGAGTTTAAGACTTTTTAGGCAAGGGCAAGGGTTTTTAAGACCTACAGAAACCCTGATGATATTATATTTATATGCATATGTACATTACAGGTAAATAAAATATAAATTCCTCACCTCATAGAGTGTAATGACTCCATTAGTTTCATTCGGAGCCTTCCACTGCATGAAGATCTTCTCCTCGTATGGGCCTGTCTGAATGGACTCCATAGGAATGGGGCCAGGAACTAGTATAGAAACACAAACTCATTTAGCAACTCCAAAACATGTTTAGTCAACATATATACCTCAAACACTGTACAGTCACATCGACACCTTTGAATAAAACGTGACTGTCTTGAGAACAGAGGTGACGTAGGGTGACAGAAATGGCTTGTGTTGCCGGGTAGAAGGTAAAGTGAGGAGAGCAGAGATTGGCTGACTCAAGAAGCAAAACTATGTCAAACACACCTCAGCCGCAATGTTCGAAGTGTGAATTGTAACAGCTTTGCTACCCTTCGGTATCGAGAGGTGTTAACAAGTGCTACGAGTACCACTGCGCGCATATGCGTGTGTCTATTTGCATATTTTTGTGCGCACGTCCCCTCTGGCACACATTGCAAGTTTTCCAAATATACTCTTGCTAGAACATCATTAACACCCTAAAAACCTGTTTTCGAGATGCCATTATCCATACACAGCTTCATCCTGCTCTCGAATGCCAGAATGGCATTTTCAAAAATGCTATGACTTGACTGTTTCATAAATTAGCAAGCAAACGTGCTAACTTAGCTCTGTTTGTCAATAGCCAATAGTGTTAATACCCAATAGGATTATTAATTTGTCGATAGTATGTTAACCTTAGGCTAGTAGTCTCAGTCTTGGTTAGTGTTTTGGACTTGACTGTTAGCGATGACACACTAATGAGTCAGACTGTTCCTGACAGTATGTGCAAAGAGAGCTAATGACTTAGCTAAAAGGCCGTTTAGTCCAACTTAGCAGCCCTAGCGCCGCTGTTTGCGTTGCGCTAAGTCGCGGCTAATTGGGAGGGCAGATTAAAGAGATGAGCGTGGCAGGGCCATAACAGGGCAGACGGGAGAGGAAGCTCGGGCACAGACAGATTAGCTGGAGGTCATCTTGAACGGCGAAGAAAAGAACGACAATATCTATTGTTCATGCAGCCTTTCATTAACACAAAAACAACACACAAACTTAAACCACGAACTTTGTCACTAAGGAAAAGCTAATTGAGCCGTATTATTATTTTGGGAATCTCATTTTTTTTCTTTTTTCCCCACTTCATTCGGTTCTTTTTGTTTATTTCTGTTGCATGTAACTAAGCTTGGCCTTTATTCACAATTAAAAGCTCAACAGACTTTGCATTTATTTCTTCAATGGGTAAAAATGTTTGCTTATCTAATAACACTTTCACTGTGTCCTGAGATGACTGGATGAATTAATAAAGCATGGAAATCATTTCTAGTCAATATCCACACACACACACAATTATCAATCATGATTCCTCCCTAAAACTTCACCATTGCTTAATTACGAACTTCAGTTTGTATGTTTATTTATACTGGCATGAGTTATGCTTGCTTTTCTTGTTTTTTGTAATAGTTGAAATCATTAAGTTATGTTTAGAGATGTGTAATTGTTTCTTCCAATTAATGAGGGGAAAATAAAAAGAATATTTTCTCATTCTAATCTTTGTTTATATTGCATAATCCTCAGTTCATCTTCATTTGCCTTAAACCACTGTTAAAAGCTGAACAGTCTTCTTCATTTATTCTTCATAGGAAATGATTTGAGCTAATCAGAAAATTTAAAAGAAAAACACTTTTTGTGAGCATTACAACTGTTGAGATCTGAGAGGATGCATTATAAAATTTATAAGATAATGTCGATAAAATTGTGATTTATGCACCCACTGCATTTAGTCTCAAACAACAACAATGTGCACATAATTTTAGTTAAATAATGATTTAATTTAAAAAGCACCCTGGTTTCCTTTATTAACACAAATACATTTTCTAAACTGATCAGTGAGCACAACTGCATCAATCTTTATACTGTAACAAAAAATGGATTTTGATAAATGATATAGCCATTTATGAAAATCCTGGTCATAGTACGCTGAAAACAGAAAGTTAATTTCACAGAACAGATTCTGATACCATTCATTCTGATTATTTCTGTCACATGTCATTAAGTTCATCTTCAAAAGGTAGCGAGGCTGTGTTATTTGCCCTTAATCGCCATTAAAAGCTGAATAGTCATTGGCATGTATTCTTCGATGGCGAAAAAATGGAGCTAATCAAAGAAAAGGTGAACAACGCTCTCTCACCGAGGTGCTGATGTCAGATATTGTACTGCAAAGTGAGGCCGGTTAAATTATATTTTCAACAATTCTTCAAATAGCCTGATTGGGCACTAGCCAACAAGCACATTAAATCACGGTTACAATGAAATATAATTAGATCCATTCCTCCGTCCGCTATCTTTTCCACCATATAACCATGCATGTGCGGGAAATGCCGCTTTACATATTATTCCAGCTGATTGGCTTCTCGTGTGGAGACTGTGACTGATGTTTCATTAAGTCTGAGGTGGAGCAAACCATTTTTCCTCTTTATGCTTGTCCCTCTCAGACACAAATAACTTTTAATAGGTTTCGTAATTATTATACATCGAATCTTACTGATTATTTCTGTCTCTGAATATATCAGGATCAACATATTCGCTCTGTTCCTGTTTACGCTTGTTTACGGGCAAGCGGGTTTCCGTAAGTACAGGGTCGGCGTTGTTGTTGACCTAATAAGGTAAAAAACGCTCTGCCGTCCTCATGTTAATTTCACCCTCCTGCAATTATCCCCATATAAGGTTGCACAGAGAGACAAATTTGCTTCACTATTGATATGTTGCAGCTGTCCATCAATTTGCTAACACAAAGGACAGCAATTATAGGTTTTCATATGCAAAAAAACATTAAAAAAAGGAAGAGAAAAAAAAAACATCAGTGCGGCAGACAAGAGCAGATACTGAATAACCAAAAGAGTTCTATCCAGATCAAAACAGACTCATCAGAACATGAAAATGAAAAACGAAATAATGAGATGAGCTTGAATTATACGCTATAATCTAATAATCTAAGGCTTGACAATGGGCTTTATTTTCACACGTTTTTATTGCTCAGCATTAAAAACAAGCTGGGAGAAATTAATTGTAAACGGAGGCTGAGCGCTTCCCTCTGGGAAATTTTTCGAATTAAGCGCCGCTTGCGAACCTTCCCTCCGTCTGAAAAACACTGTGTCTTTTCACAGACTGTGAAGCTTTAACATGCTCTACGTTGGGATTTCCTTTTAACTGCAACACATCAATGGAACGGATGGATTAAAGGAGGACGGCTTTCATCATCTTTGTTTCATATTTGTTGTTTTTCTTCAGGAAGAGCACAACAGTACTACGGTCTAACAGTTCCGTTTCCATTTACTTCTCTGAGTGGATCTGACTTCTGTACAGAACTCTAGTGATTGTCAAACACGCGAGACAATACAAACACTTTCACTGTGAGTGTTACAGCTGCTGAGATCGGAGAGGATGCATTATTAAAACATTCAAAATGGATCGGATTATGCAGCAGCGATGATTTTTCTAAAGTTTCACTATTACGTAACAATTCCACATGCGTAATTTAATTAAAAATTGATTTATTTACAAAGCACACCGGTTTACTTTATTAAAGGAAATAAATATATACAGAAAATATTTTTTTTTTTCCTGTGGGCGTTGTTTTAATATATGATGGAAGACAGACATTTAGCACAGCATCACTGAATTATTAAATCATTGTATATCAACACTTTTACATTTTTGGACGATGCAAGGATGAAATAAATTGCTCAAAAACGGCAGATACATTTAAGGTGTCCCAACAGATCTCTATTTCAAATAAATGCTATTCTTTTCAAAATCAAGTTCTATTTTTAATCCTTAGCCATTGCTTTAAAAAGTACTTTTTTTTAAATCAAAAAATATTTTATTTTATTCCGAGGGATGAAAGTAGCACGTTTTATTTACCTTAAAAAAAATCTACTCTGTTTATTTTTGACCACATTGCAAAATTAAGTCGTTTTAAACGACCGCTATTGAATAGCATTTCCCAAAAGAAAACTCAATGTCCACAGCTCCACTCTGAAAAGCTTCGGGACTGCATTCAGCTGGAAAGAACACATAAGCACTCCAAGACAAAGACTTTAAAAAAACAAAACCGACGGCCCCTCAGTCCTTAAGAACCAGGGTTAAGAGTCATTAATTAAAATGTTGGATAATTGAAATAATGGGCTGAGGTCATTGAACTGTTCCCATTTTCACATTTGAGAATATGGCATTGGCCACGCATGTTGTGAAACTAATTTGCCAAAATCTACAACTGTCAACATTTGCTATAATAGCGTCCCTGAATATTGACTATGAAAGGATGTTCTAGCTTATAATGGTTGTATTTTGCTTTATTGTATTGAAGAATTAACCTCCAGTCCTTCTGTACATGTGCAATTCTTCCAGTGAAGGTTAGTAGTTATTACTGCTGTTCTTGTTTAATTTGAATGTCTAGTAAGATTAAATGCCAAGAACAAGTGTTAATGAATTCTCTGCCCAACAAAGCTTCATTTAAAATGTTCCTCAAACAACCTTCAAGTAAAATATATCAAATCGTGAAGACGACAATCGATGTATTTATAATGCTCGCATTTATAACTTTTACCCAAGTTTTCTAATTATCCTAAACAAGCACTGAGATATTAAAGAATATAACGATAGCTATTCGGTTTTAAATATAGCTGCTTTGAGAGTTTTGCTGAATAAAAATACATCTAACACTGTTTGTCAATAAAAAATGTAGACAGATTCATGAGTTTCATTAGAGAGAGAAAGAATGTAAAGTAAATAATAAAAATATTAGCATGGCTCTTTGGAATACTAGATCCTGATTGAATAATCAAATATTCTTTGTATAATAACCATTAAACTGTATAATTGCTTAATCAGTTTCCTATACTGTGCTGTTTCATGTCTCTCATAGCACTCCATGGTCTTGTTCGTTTCACAAGATAAAATCATTTCCACATATTGCATGTCCACTTCTTTATTTGTTCATTAACTGTTAAGTAGTCATGGTAATGTTCCGTCACATCTTTATTTATAACTTCTTTTATATGATGAGAACCATGAGGACTATGTAAACAAGCATTAGTGAGTTTGTAATGTCTTTTATTTGTAATGAAACAAAATTAGATTAAATCAGAAAAGAATACAAATCGCTCATCTGTGAACTCACTGAATTCAGTCTCTTGCATGCTTACTTATATTCGTTTTAATGTTAAATCTTATTGCATTTTAGCTAACGTAGTTATTTTTGTTCAATTCATACCTGTGCTTTTTAATGAAACTTTTTATAATTACTTTTTTTTCAAAGCCCTTTGATTTACAACGGTGACTGAAATGTTTGCTATAACTATATATAACTTGTTTTGCCTTAAGTTTATTTATTTATTTATTTTTTCCATTCATAGAAAATTATGTAAGATTGAAATCGTGGTGAAAAAACTTCTGAACTGCAATGATCTTTTGAATTTATGACAGTACGGACAGTTTGGCATGTTGTCTTGTCCATCTGCTAAAGCATGATGGGTTTCACAAATGAAGTCATTAGTGATCATCAGTAATGTGATTACTGTTCAGACACAGTAATTAGTAAAGTAATCTTGGAGATTACTGGAGACATCAGGGTGCAAATTATGGAGGGGTTTGGAATAGGGATGAAAGTTACATGATCTGACAAATAAAAATAATAAAAAAACTATATCAGACCAATAGTAGAGTTGGATGGGTCTGACGCCTGATGCTTAATTAAAGACAGAATATTTAATGCAGGTAAAAATGAAAGGTTTCCTAATTTAGAAATTTGTAATCCCACTCACCGTCTTCTTCTGTCTGTTTGACTATCTCCTCGCTCTCTTTGCTGCCCTCAGGGTTGGCCAGCACCAGCCGAAGTCTGACCGTCACGAAAGGCCTGAGTCCTCTCAGAGTGTAATGAGAGGAGGTCGGAATCAGCTCCTCAGCGGCAAACTCCTGCTGGTTGAACACATACTGGTACTGCACGGTCAGGTTAAAGCTGTGGCAGCGCGTCACGGCGTATCCGAAGGTCTCCCACTGCAGGGTCAGCTGACGGGCACGGATGTCCACCACGTTCACGTTCTGGGGGCCGTTGACTGGGTCTGTAGAGATAGGGAAGGGAAGGCCAGAGATAAATATGATGAGAAATTGTCAATACATGGGAAGTTTATTTTGAGTTACTAAAAGTTCAATATAATAATTTTGTTCACCGGGGCTAAATTTATTTGATCTAACTTACATTAAACAGTATTAATATAGTATAGTAACAGGAATAATATTGGATAATGTTTAATTATTCCTGTGATGTATAGCTAGATTTTCAATATTATTATTTCAATCTTTTTTATTATTTAATATTTTAGTATTATTAATGTTGACATTTTTGCTGCTTAATAGTGGTGCATTTATTTCAGTCTTAATAAAAGGTTAAAAAGGTTAACATAATTTATTTTACATAAAAACCTGACAATATAAAAGTCTTTACTGTTGATTTAATGCTTCCTTGCTGAATAAAATTGACCCCAGACTTCTGAATGGAATATATTTTAAAAAATTATAAAGCAGTTTGAACTCATTCAATATTATCATCGCTATTACAAAAAATGATAACAATAATAAAATCAATAATGATTGTCTTGCTGTACAGTACATTGTAATTTATAGAATTAAGCATTCCTCATATTTCAGCTTTATATTTGTGCAACCTGCTCTCTAGATGGTGTCAATCCTTTTTTAGCAGATCATCACTTTCATATTCAAAATCCCAAGCACTGCCAATAAATAAATAAACGCTACAGCATTACAACTATTCTCTGTTGTATATGAGATCCTAGAACAATATCGAGCTGTGAAACAGACAGTATCAGAGACTCGCCAGTGGATCCAGTGGGGTTGTTGGACAAAATCTCTCACACTAATTCCTCTAGATTAGAAGAAAAGCAGGCGACTGGTTTTTGACTTTGGCCTTGGTTGAATCTTGAGGGAGCCTCGAGTGAAAAGGAGTTTTAACGTCTTAAGATAGTTTACATCGTGGCGGTTCTCATAGGGAGCTTTCATTATCAAGGTTCTAAGAGTTCCTGGGTGCAGAGCAATTTAGGCATTGTGAGAACTGTGTCACGTCTAGGACAGACATCAGCGTTTTTCAGCTTCAATGGCTCCTACACATGGGAGTTTTAGACTTACAAAGTTTGAAGCGTTGCTTATTCAGCTGCATTCTATTCAAGATCAAGCAATCCAGGAAAGGCAGAAAAACATACTGTTTTGTTGTCTGTACCTATTTAGGAGCCTCATTTTAGGCTCTCTGCGGGAGATTTGCACTGAAGTTGAACTCTTAGCTGAGCAAATAGCTTAGAAATAACAACAAATGACCCAAAACCCCAAATTCTTTGTTCCTGAAGGACAGATTACGGCTAATCTATGTTTAATCAGAGTTGCTTCCCATCTAAAGGTACCATCTAAGCAGATTTGATACTGTAAATCCTAGCGTACATGGTTAAGCCTCACTAGAACAGCTATAAAAGTAGAGACATATGTCCGATCAGGCAATGCTTTGGCTTTCAGCCACTGAGGGTCCGTGTCCAACACGAAGCCCCCCGTCGAGGGAAGGTGTCGGGCGGGCAGGGGATTTGCCTGGTGGACAGGTGCGGGGTAACAGCATCGTCATTAATCTGACAGAAAGAGGTGAATATGTGAGAGCATTAGCAACACGCTAATGCGCAGCCGCGGGGAACACCGTGGTGCCATAGGTGGGCTTTTGGAGCCTGGATGAGGGCTGGTGTAGTTTAGCAAGGGGAGATGCTGATGGATGGCGAGCGTAGAGGGTCATTAATCGCAGACGTTGGGGAGAATTGCATAAGAGAAATCAATCTTCAGTACTGCTGCCGCGCTGCTTTGGCACGATCTCTTCAGACCCAAATGCCCCGCAACATTTATCACACCTCCACCATCCCTCTCGCTCTCTCTGGAGCGACAGGGGAAACTGCAAGCAATAAACATATCAATAGGTGTCCACCATACCCAGCTGCGTGGGTTTTTTAAACTGAGGGAAAGACAGAGGAAGGGAATGAACAACTGTGGAAGAACAACAGTGAAAAATGAAATATAACTAAATGGGTCTCATTCGCCATAATGAAATTGTATCATATATCGGCCAACAGCCATTCTGCTTTCTAGATATCAGCGTCAAGCATTGAAAATGACATGACGACCCATTTTTACTTTTTTGAAATAAAGAAAGCACTGCAGTAGTCATTTGCTGTATAAAACAAATTGAAAAACAACTGTGAAAAAAAATACAGATAAAAATGATTCAATTGATAAAATAAATAAAACGACTGATATAATTTTATAATATTTTAATAATAATTTTAATAATAATTTTAATTCATAAATAGAGAATTTTTTTTTGTTGTTTGCGAGTCTTGCACAGAACAATAAACACAGCGGGCTGACAGATGCTTCTGAAGAGTCTTGCGCTTTTATTCTGAGAAAATGTTCAGATATTTCTGCAACGCTGCACCCAATGGTCGTTTGTAGGCCAAAGTGGTACCACCATTGACATGAAAACATGGCCAACCTTCAAAAACATCCATTCATTCAAAGAAAAGAGCGTATGGATGGACATAAAAAACTGTATATAATCTTTGCTCCAAAACCCGGTGATCTGCTTTGCTGTATACTGCCTACACAGACTGCTGCTTTGATAAAAGCAAACAATACAAATCCAGTCATAAAAGTGCAAAGAAATTGATCCTGAGGTACTCTCCTCAAACGACGCCTCAAAATGTTGCCTAGCTAGGCAGCTCACACGTTTTAAAACAAAGTTACTGCAAAAAAGATAACGTTCGCAGCACATAACGCAATTAAAGAATATTGGACGTGGACAGGAAGTACGCACTGTGTGCCAGTTAATGCATTTATAGTATCTGATATCCAAAGTCTCCCGAAGACTCGACTCACCCCATGCAGTGACACTACTCAAATCAATTAGATTAACACTGGGAACAGATGTTGGGTCGTTTCTCTCCAGAGTGTTTTTTAATTACTGTCTGTTTTTTTGTAGCTGCAGTAAACAATACTTAGCATTTAACTCTGGATGTAACTTTAAAACTTCTCCTTTTAATTAGGTGATGCTCGCGTCAATATGAAACGGTTGTACTTTGCGCAGCGTGAAGCAAGAGCTTGCGTATCACGCTGGGACGCAACATTTGCGTCGTGTTACATTCCCAGCTAAGGAATATTTTAAGGCTGCAGCAGTCACAAACATTACATAGAAGTCCCTCACACAGTACATACTGCTTCAGCATAAGCGGTTTTCACCTCGACTGCAGCCGAGCTCTGAAACACTCAGCAAAGCTAAGTTCTGCTATACTGCGCTGCTACATTTTCGCCAAGGGCATGCTGAAGGGTCAAGTGTCACCGTGTGGCAAAGTTGAACATTTTTAAAGAGGAAAACTCGATTTTTATGAGGATATGGGGAAGGATGTTCCATTAAAGTGCTGTGTTGCAGTTTCACACCATAAAAGTACATGCAGTGAAAAAATTTAAAGTGATAGTTCACCCAAAATGATCTTTTTGCCATTTTTTAATCGCTCGTCTGTGCTCGGAAGAATGTAAGAAATAAAGAGACACGGTGTGGAGCGATAACGGGGTGAGTTAATGATTTCATCATTTTTGAGTGAAGTATTCCTCCGAGCAGCAGCAGCTGGCAACATCAGCAAGAGTTTCAAAGGCAACAAAATACATTTGGTTGTGATTTCACACTGATGATCTTAAGGGAAAAAAGTGATAGTGGAAGGGGAACAGGGGGAATGGAGAGAGAGAGACTCAGCAGATCAAAAGGAATATACTCTCTGTGAGGCCGACACCGCTGTCTGACTGGTCGTCCCTTTGTGGGTTTGCTGTTGTTGTGGTTTATCCTGTAGTACGCAATAACCTCCAACAGCCAGACACGTCACTATACTGTTGATTCTACGCTTAGCATGTTTCTTTAATTCCTATCATACCTTCGTTAACAAATAAAAATACTGTGGTAGTGGGACAAAACCAGTTAAAAGTTTTTTAAATTAATCACTTTTATTTTGCAATAAAATTTAATTGGTCAAACGTGACAGTAAAGCCATTTCCAACGTTCCAAAAGATATTGGTTTAACGTAAATGCCGTTCTGTTCCTCAAAGAATCCCATATTGCAGTTTCTACAAAAAATATAAATGCAGCACAACTGCAACTTTCAACATTGATAATAATCAGAACTGTTTCTCAAGCAGCATATTAGATCGGCATATTAGAATGATTTATGAAGGATCATGTGACACTGAAGACTGGAGTAATGGTGCTGAAAATTCTGTTTTGCGTGACAGTAATAAAAGACATTTTACACCTTTTTCACTTTTAAGTAAATGCACCCTTGGTGAAAACATTGCTTGTGAAAGTCTAAATAAATGAGATTGCTTTGTCAGGCAGACTATTTACTGACAGACAGGAAGACAAACACAGACTGAACATTGCACACAGGAGAAAATGCTGCAGTTCTGAGAAAACACTCAATCTGTCTTAACTGAGAGATGTTGAGGACTGTGCTTGGTCTGAAAGGGAGGCAGTCTTTGAACTGACCAAAAATGAGTTCTTTATCATTTTCGTTGGCTCATCCAACAAGATGACAGTGTGACGTAATGTGATGCTCTCTCTCTCTCTCATGTTTCCTTATTTCCATGGGAACCGATTAGAGGTTCTCACTACACAATATTTCAGACGATTTAAATTGAAACCGTTCAATCTGATCAGTGGACAATACTGTGGTTTGTAGTTCAGATGTTTTAATTGGTTCAACTGCAAAACATTACATTCATTTTTATTAGTATTTTATATAATCAATTTTATTAATAATGCACCAAAAAGAAATCTAAAATAAAAAACTGAAATAAATAAATTCAAAAATGTAGTTTTAAAATGCACTAGTTTTAAATTGACTGAACAGAGCAAAAATATTCATTTATTTATATTATTCTTATTATTATTTTAGTTTTTATACTTTCAACACTACTAGTACGTTTTGAAATATTGGAAACTACAAAAATAATATATCATAATCTATTATATATTATAATAATATATTAAAATATTTCATTTTATTTCAGATGTTCAATATTATTTCCCAGAATTGCCAGAAAAAAACATTTTACCATTCATCCACGAATACTTGATGGTCATAAACGAGCTGAAAAGTGGACTTGCTACATTGTTTCAATAAAAATAAACAACAGAAAAAAAATAGAAAATCTCTGCCGAAACAAAAAAAAAAACAATACACACAGAGGAGTTATAAAACAAAAAGCCATAAGACACCCTCACACAATCCATTCCCAAAAGATGACTCCAAGTCTGTCTTGTTATTGTTTAGCCTTCAACTGGGCGCCGGACGGGGAAAAAAGCAATCACCCTTCCCTCTTCCCTAGTCAATCATAAGCTCCAGGATTCCAATCATTTAAACCTTCCAAGAGCAAAACAGTGTGAACTGCCTCGCTCTCCACTTCCTGCCGTAATGACTTCACGCAACGAGGATCATGATATATCAAACGGCGGGCGGCGAGGAGGAGAGCAGATCGGTGGGAGTTGGGATAAGAGTGGAGGGGAAAAGTGCTTATATTCATGAACTCCGCGGGAGGTTTCGGGACATTACGGAAAGACTGGGAGTGCATGTAAGCAATCTGTTGTAGAAGGTGGGGGGTGATTGGGGGGTGAAGTCAATTGTGAAAAACTTGGAGAGCTTTTGAATCAGAAAAGATTGAAGCAGACATCAAAATGGACGTACGAGAGCTGGAGTGAGGATTGCTGGGGTATGCACAGTGTCTAAACTAACATTAAGAAGTCTAAATCTACAGCCAAAGAAACTGAACAAATCGCATTCCACACAATTCTGCATAAAATGGTGATTGTCATTTAAAAAAAAATTAAGCTTCGTCTCCAAACAAAGGTGATTGTTCCTGGTTTTTGTTGAAGTGCTTTCTGGCCTTGGCTTCGTGAAAAGTCTGGAAATAAACAACTGAAATGACTGCAAGGAAACTACAATAGCGGATAAAAAAAACAATAAGGCAACTGCATGCATGTGTGGCAGATGCAAAGATAAAAATATACATTTAAAACATCACATTATTAAACCCATTTTAATGCATATTCAGTCGCACTATTTAATTCCTCCAACATACTGTGATTGTTTTCGCTTAACTGCAGATAGACATTATAATTAGCATTAAAATATTGTGTGTGCGTAATCCGCTAATATATGCTTGCCGAATGGCAAGAATAATTAACATCGATGCTTTATGGTTCATTCAACTGCATTAAATTTGCATATCAACTTATGACTTGACTTGTACTATTTCTATAGAAAGTAGCATGTGTTTTGTTCTTAGTATGCAAATTTTCATGTATCGTTGACCTATGATCTTAACACAAATGTGTAGTATACCGTCTCCCAGAATGCACTGCACTCAACTTGACCTTCCATTTGTAGTGGGTCAGATGAACACTAAACTCATTTGATTGGACTAGGGATGGGTCAATATAGTCAACAAGCTGATTAGTTAGGTCAAGCAGTTTATCTGCATTTTCTCATTGAAAATTCATGGTAAAAACCCTCTCCAGTAAAAACCCTTGTAGAAAAGTTGCATTTTTAAACTCTTCTTTAAAGCATCATCCACACATATACAGAAGGATGCATTTGGTTGTTGCAGATTAACTGTTTATGTGACAGTGAAGCATATTAATGTTTGAAAAGTTAATTGCATAACTTAAACAAATAGTTAAAACGCACTGATTGTATACAGTGTATATTCAGTGTTCAGTACATAAATTGCTAGTATTTAATTATCAAAATACTTTGTAAATTGCCAACAATTAACCAATTACATCAGCAGAGAATGACTTCAGTATTTGCGTATAAAGTTATAGATTTCGCTATGTTTTCGTCAGCTTCTCATTAGGTATAATTATTTCTGAAGAAATAATGTACTTAGGAACAAAGACTTCAGCTGCAGTGGTGCTGGTATGAAGTTACATGATATAAATTTTAATTTCTTGTTCAATCAAATGCTGAAAAAGGTTACAATATTGCTATTCCCCTCCTATCGAGAGAGAAAGACCTTTCTGTCCCAGATGACCTCGACTGGAAAAGGCCAAGGAGCACATTGCTATGCGTGAATTATAAAGTCTCTCTGAGCAGTCTGAGTCTCCAAGGACCCAAAAGCCTCAGTAGATCTGTGATATTAACTCAAAGCTTTTTGAATGTGATAAAGAGCAATAAAAATCAATTGCAAAAAATTATTGAATCATTTAGCAGTGTCTTTGTTTCAATCTACTCCGATAACAAAAGCCATTTTAGCGAATCAGCGTGCTGTATTCAGGTCAGGTGACAAGGCTGCTTTCACTTTGAAAAGACTCTCTAGCATCTGACAGTTGAGTAAAATTATTAAGAATGGATAATCTCAATGAAAATTTAATATGTTTAATAAAAACAAAATATTTAATATGTAAAAAAATTAATAAATGACTTTCAATCAACATGTATTTGTTTCCATTATTATTACCTAATCAAAACAACCTAACTATATATATATATATATATATATATATATATATATATATATATATATATATATATATACACACACACACACACACACACACACACACCCAAGCTCAAATTCAAAATGATGTTTGTGCCATCTTACAAATACATGCCACTCGGCTTCCCTTTTATAATCGAAATCCAATGCAATGATATTCAGACATCTATAAGTACCCAAAGCCACTGTGATTTCTTACTTGAGTGACAATTTTTCTCTTTAAACATTTCATGCAAAACTTCTAGGCAAAAAAAAAAGAAACGTTTTTAATCTGAGAAGGGTTGAGCTACAATGCACGGGGCACTAATAATCACATTATGTGGTTCTGCAATGTTTGACATGCCAACTACAAACGTAATTTCATTTTCACCACATTCCACTTATACCTGTCTGCCGTGTAGGAAACTTTCCCATTTCTTTGTTACCCCTCCACTCTGTCTCTGTGTGGTTTTTGGACACACTTTAATGGTTGTGCTCGGCGTCGTGTATTTCGGAGGTGTTTCTGGAAGCCTGAATGAGGGGGGCAGCTCCACCTGTCAGCTTCCTCTGGTCAGCATGCTATCTGCAGCCATGCACGTCAAGACAGGGTGACAGCTCCAAAGGGAGCTAAAGAAGAGGGCTGTGCTCGCTTTTCCCTTCCAAAACTCTTTCTTCACATTGTTTTCCTGCTCTCCAGTGGAACTGCTCTTCAACCAGCCGTTCCCCTCAAGATAAGCCCACCATCTACCATCACTCTCAGTCATTTGGAGAACTAACTCTCTAATCCCTGCACAGATCTGTTGATCTTTAAACAAAAGGTCGGTTCAGGCAACAACAAGCGCGTGAACAAAACGCACCATTAAAAAGAAAGAGAACACCAGCCGATATGTCTTACGAAACATCGTCCTCCGTGAATACACTTCACTTTTCTAGACAAAAAAAATCTGACAGCGCAGCAAAACTCTCCGCTTCCAGCCCCCCACGCTGCGCTGCGCTCGTCCTCGTCTCTCTTTTAAGTCTCCTTCCAGTTCTTTCATCAAACTGAGATCATTACGTTTAAGACAGGTTGCCTGGAAACAATTCACAGAAGAGTTGACGATTAAATCATTGTTACTCTTTTAATGTGCAGTGGTGAGCGTACCGCCCGAGCACAGAGACTGCCTGGCCTGGTTATTAATGATTCCTCGTTTTTTGCATGCTGAGAATGTGACATTGTCATTGGCAGCTTATGTACCCGCTCGCTAACGGCTCGTTTTAGAATGCGCCGCTCCAAAACCCACAGTGCATCTGGTTGACAGTTCCAAATATAGTCATGCAGAGAGGAAAGGAAGTAGAATGGGAGATACATATAGTGAAAGAAGACTAAAAATTTGGATTAAAAGGTGCAAACCAGAATTACACTCCACAGCCTACAGACAACCTGTGTGTGAATTAACGGTTGATCTAACTGAATGAAAATGGCCCCTGATTGAGTTATATATATATATTTTAGGGTTGGAATGATACATGTATTCGTACAGACATCTCAGTCCTGCGCATGAGGCAATTCACCCATAATCCAGTAGGTGGCATGTATAGTAATGCAGCACTGTTTGATAACCACCCGCGGAAGAACAGTGCATGTCATGAGTTGAATACAAAGCCCTCTAGACAGTGACCATGTGCTGATTCCGAATACGTCTCTCACAAAGACTGACAAAGGTTTTCACGCTCAACAGCTTGCAAAGTGGAGCTTTGTGCTCATGTATCCTACCTCTCTCGTTTGGCACGAATCCAAATAATACGTAATATTATAATAATAATACGTAACGTATCTGAATGCCAAACTATTATTTATTATGTTAATTATAGGCTTTGTACTTCAGTCGCATTCCAACGGTGACACAGAAGCGAGTGCACTGATGTACCAACTGCCAATTGTGCTGTCGAGTTGAACTGAAGAGTTGTCTGTATTTTTCTATAGTATTTTTTTGTCAAATAAATACAGCTTTGGCGTCCATGCGACGCTTCTTTCAAAGACACAAACACTTGAAAAGTAGCGTAGATCCTCAATTTTAGAAATTTAGTTGTGATATTGCTTATTGTCCAACCCCAGAGATGTAAATTTCCACATTCATTTGAGCAGAGAAATGCTGTAAACAAGCTCGTTTTAATGCAACTGATAATGACTCTAAGATTACAGAAAGCCTTCAACTGACAAGCAAAGGTGCATTATTCATGGATGAGTAATTAATGATACCCTCTTTGCTTCTCTCTCCTTTTTTATTATTATTCTTCTATGTTTGTGAGCCCATCAAAACGAAGATGCCCGAAGGCCAGGCCTACGAGAAAACATGACTCCAGTCTCGAGAAACATCTGGCTGTCAGCGAGGCGAGCCTGAACGCGGTGTTGTAAGGCTGAATCACAGTAGGACACAACCTAGAGCTAAATCGCAAAGTCTGCTTCTCCTGTAGATAAGGGCCACCTTCAGGTCTTTTGGGGGCTATTTTTGGTAACAGAACTCATAATCATGAGAAGTTCATTAAATGTCACCCAAAGCCAAATGCAGTCTCCATATGTTGGTGCCCAGTGGGCGCTACTCTCCCAACAACCAAACCGCATCGTCTTGCCTCTGTAAGACGTTCAAATTAATTAAGGAAAAGCACATTTTCCCCTCATCTCCATTACTGAAACAGTGGCTGCATTTTCAAATTATTATAAATTCTTCATTCATTTCCTTCTCTCTAGAGCAGTCTTGTGTGAGGCTGAGATATCCGTGGCTATTTGTTGCAATTACAATCACAATCCTCTTTGTTTGATATATTGTCAGCTATTTAATTCCTAGCATTTTATTTTAATACGCAATACAAACAAATAAAAACTTGACAACAATTATGGAGAGAACTAGGAGAAAAAAAACTTTTTATTGTGGTTTCTTGCTCTTTCTTGGATGTATTTACAATAAGCCATTTTATATTTGTCCCTTGCAGTACAGATATTGATTTATTCATTGTTAATGTTTGATTTATGACCACAGATGTCAGTTAAATACAATCTATGAAAAATCAATAAAATGTGGTAAATCCACATTTCCCATGATCCCGAGGGATTGCTGTGATTTAGTTTTGAAGTATTCCATGTTAATATACAGAGGCAGGTTATGAATAACAAAACAATTTGAGGTGGATTGGAATCCGCTGAGGATCCGATTGGGTCGTTTTTTTGTTGAACAAAAGAGAAATTAATATTTATGCTGGATGTTTTTCTTCTCCTCCTTCCCTTTACTCAGAATTTCTCCCTCTGTTTCTCAAACAGCCAGGTCTTTGTTCAAGTCAAAACAAATTCACAATAACATTAATTACAGTTTCTTCAAAATTAATCTTTAAATAATGTCACCTGAAAACAAAATAATAAAATGAATACTGTAAAATACAACAAACAATATATCTGTTACTCAGGGGAAGTGTTTCTGGCATTTTTTTTTTGCTTCTGAAGAAATGTTTCAGGTTCGACAAGTCATCCTTCAAATAAAAAAAAATACAAATATTAATATTAATAACCAGCTTAATCACTGTCTTCAGTGTCACATGACCATTGTGTCACATGAAATCAGTCTAATATGCTGATTCAATTCTCAAGAATCTCAAATTTATTGTCAATTTATAAGTCAATTTATTCATTGATTTAAGCATCTTTACACCTCAAGCAACCCATATTTATTGAGAAGAACTGATATACATCTTTAACAAAAACACAGTTGACATATTACCTCTTAAAAGCCCCCTATATCGACTCGCTTAGACACAAAGGCACGTCACAATTATTCTCTGTGCTAATCATCTATGGCATGTTACAGATGCTGTCAACAGTGCTTAGGTTGTTTTGAACCCGGAACTCTCCTTTAAGTGCAAGTCTTTTAGGAGCTCAATCCCTTGAGTCACATTCAGTCAGAAAGCCATGAATGATGAGAGATCGTGATGACAGAGCGAGAGTTGAACTACTGCAGCTGATGTAAAATACAGAACGCCAACTGTATTATAATTCAGAGAACATCTCCCAGAGGGCAATCTGAGGGTGTGATCAACCATCAAAAACTCGAGCAGACATACAGTGTATTCTGATGTTGCTCAGGGGGGCGGGCGGACTCTGTGTTTGGCAAATGGGGTGTGATGGGGCCTCAAACGTGGCACAAGAGGGATTTACAGCTCTTGCTGGAATCCTGTGAGCATCCAAATCCATACGTAAACTGTACCGTATTGCAGAAACAGGTGTAGAAATGTCTTATGCATGCATTATGGCACATTAATTTCTGTAGTTGTGCTATGGACATACTCTTAAGGGCATAACTCACCAGAAAATGAAATTCTAACATCATTTATTCCGTCTTAACTTGTTCCAAACAGATTTGTGAAGTCTTCTTATTCCATACGATCAGACTCAATTTTAAATATGTTCACGTCTTGATGCGACACAATGTATTTGAATGTGATTTCCATTTCCACATACTGCTACTGATAAGATATTGGTTTCAGTATTGGAGTGATGTGGATTGCTGTTGGATTAGTGTTAACTGGACTCTCATTTTTGGTGAACTACCCCCTTTAAATAAACAGCGCAGTTCTGTTTGAAACAAGCTAGAAACTTTGTTTCATTCACACTTACAAGAATAGTTCACCAAAAATGAAAATTCTGTCATCATTTACTTGCCTTCGTGTCATTCTTTTTATCTGCAGAACAAAAAAATAAGATATTTTGAGGGTCTGGAATGACATAAGGCAATAAATAATGACAGGATTTTCATTTGTTGGTGAACTATGCCTTTAATAAGGCTAGAACGAAAGTTTAGAATAATATTCTTGAGTTTCCAGGGACTTAAATATAATCACTGCCACAGGCTCCACAGCCGAGGCCTCACGAAACCAAATCAACTTCAGAATCACAAAAAAACAAAGTTTCTCTCCATACTTGTCTATCTCCATCCTCTCTCTTTCTCTGCCCCCTGTGCATTATTCACCATCTTTGCACCGTGACCGCCTGACGTGCTGGGAAAGACAATATAAGCGTATCTATGTGCCTGCTCTGTTCCGATACAGAAATCTCCTCTTCTCTTCTCTCCTCTACTTTTCTCTGCTGCCTCATTACCATGTCTTATTAAAAAGAGATTCACTTTATGAAATCTAGAATAAAATACACCATAAAAAATAAACTACAGCGATCAGAGGAGAAAAGATGACATGCTTCATAGAGGCAAAGTCATCATTATTATTAGAAAAAATCATTATTACTACAAAAATTCAGCCCCGCCCCCAAAAGCACACAATTGGCTGAGTTTTTGTCAGTGTTCACACTTTTCTGGCAGTTAACCAACAAATTTCTCACAGTTTTAAGCACATTAAGCATATTGCATCACTGCCCCTTTAAAGAGAGTGAACTTTGATTAACATTCTGTCACTGTAAGGTACCACTCACATTTTTTCACATAACTGAATTTTATTCAAAAGTCGAAACTCCATTTCGACACCACCTCACTGATAATGACAAGGCTACTGTACGTTCTCCATTACTCAGCAAACATCTATTTTCTCTCATGTAAGACAATAGTGCCCAGACACGCATGTCATCTGCTGCTGCGCTGACGTCTGATCATTTATGACAAAAGTCTTATTGAAACTGTAATTGTTTTACATAAGGTTGTGGGGTTATTTCAGTATCTACATCAGCTAGTAGATGATTTTATTGCTATTCTTTTTATACCCAGGAAAAAAAGCCTGGTTACAATTGTTTGATTTAATTCCTATCTGAATTGGCGTCTCTGAATTTAAAAAGGAAATGACCGAAACTTTTGAAAATCTTCTTTGACAACCGATCAGTGCCACAGGGCTACTCTTTGACACTTAGCATGGTAATGAGAAATTGGATATTTGGCACAACGCTGGCTTGTTCAGTACCGTTTTAATAGAATTCAACATAAGCTCATTTGAAAAATATGCCTCTATCAAAAAACATTTTAAACAACTGACTGCAGTTTCCATCTGAAATTAACACTGGTGACTATTTTTATTCCTCTTAACCAAGTTATAATTACTGGGCAGATTGTTATTTAATAAAGTCTTTTTATATGCGGTTCGTTGAACACTTTATTCAGTTATGAATTTATTTAATTTAGTTATTCAAAACAGTTTTAAAATTGTGCAAGGTTTGTACAACTTAAGCACCGTATGAAATTTCTGATAAACTTGCTCCTTAGCTCACCTGGTGCAGCATTGCACTTGCACTCAGAGGATCTGTTTTGCATAAAACTGAATGCCATTTTTATGCCACTTAATTGACATTTCACTTTAAACCCTAACCCTTATCAAACGTGCAAGAAGCAACGTAATACAATTTACATAAATACAATTGTCTCGGTGAGCCATGGTTGATAAAATGACATTGCTACATCATTACGGCTCATTTAAAACAGAAAAAAAATTATTAAAACCTAAATCAACTGTTCAAATACGCCATTATAATGCCAGCCATATACTGAATCCATACGAATAGCACCAAAGACAGTAATGTACACTTAAAGCTGCCCAAACCTCTGCATATACAGTATATAATATCATTAACTGATGGACTGCTGAGTGCTCGTATCTCCGAACATATTCTTTCATAATTTTAGGACATAAGCCAGAAGACACATTAGGCCCTCTAACTCAGAAATATGTTGGTAATTAACTCATAAAGTGGAGGTGTTTTAAAATGTCGTAAATTTAACAAAAAGAAGTCCCAAAGGCCACAGCAAATCAAAGAGGTTCTTTATGACAGGCTTTATCTCAGGTTTTCAGGCTAGAGAGGAGATGGTAATTGACCTGCGTGTGTGTGTGTGCGTGTGTATGTGTGCATGTGTGTGTGTGTGTGTGGACACCCAGCGTTTCCATGAAAAGTGGAAAAGGATGATAAAGGACTGTCTACAGGTAAAGTAAATTTGCTTTAAGATCTCAGGGTAGAATTTATAGCGGAGGATGAAAAGATGAGCTATTGCTACTGAGAGCTTTTTTTTTTCTTTTTTTTTTAAATTGCTGCATTAAATATTAAGAGCACCACAGTCACTTCAATGGATATTCAGCAATTAAGAACACACACATTATCACCTCCGTCTTCCTGCCCCTGCAGAGGATGAAGATTTATCATGAGCGTTGTAGAAATATATTCAAATAAATCCACTTTGCTGGAGAGTCAAGCAGAGGACTAAACTCTATCCATCATTTGTGCTAGATGGAAGAGAAGAGAAAGAATGGATGAGAGATCACCACACCTAAATACATCTGTGCCACAGAGGGTGATGGAGCAGGACAAAAACAGAACGGCAGAAGAGAAGATATATAGAGCATTGTGAAGGATGCAGGTATGGAGGGAAGGTACTGTAGGAAAGAAAGAAAGAAAGCTACATGAAAGGCAAATGTATTCATGAATAAACAAAAGAAAGACGCAGTGAAAGAACAGAAGAAATAAAAAGAATCACAAGATGGAACAATATTATTCATTTTTCCATATGAATCCTGCTAGCAAGTGCACGGAACTGCTGATATTTCCCTCAAGGACTGTAGTGCAGTGAATGAGAGGCTGGACTACAGGAAAGTTATTATAATAGATCCCAAATGTCAACTCCATTTTCATTTTATCCAACACTTTTGCCCACACAAACAGTAATATTATAGCCAATATCAGCTGGATATCAGCTGTCTTTCTTTCATCATGGCTTACTTAGGACACATTAGTTTTTGGTTAACCGAGGGACTGTATACTGGAAAGAGACTTGATAACACCGGATGGGATCGAAACCTGAGAACGCACATGCTCGTAATACGTTAGAATTTAGAATTTTGGGTAGAATCAGGTGTGGTCATTCGTACGAATTACACCCATCAAAATATGCTTTAATTACACTGCGATCGATAACTTAAATAGTCCACACACTCCATTTAAACGAGACACGCATTTAAAACTTCACTTAAAGCGTAAATATAGGTAATATAAGGTGCTTGCACAAACGGCCTATAAGGTCGTTGTTTGTTGGAGTACAGGCAAAGTTTGACACCCTGCATGACACCAACTGAAGCATGTCCAACACTAGAACAAGAGCCCTGAAGAGTTTGTGTCCATCTATTGTCATGACCCAGTAACTATCCTGCATCACAACACACAGACGCTTCTTCAAACAGGCCTCACCTGACCACAGCACCTCCACACCTGTCTGCTCTAATCAGCGCTGTGTGACAGATCCGCACCGCCGTGTGTGTATGTGCGCGCGCATGCGTGTGTGACAGGTAGACAGTGCCGTCACTACATAAACACATGTTTTTTCCGTCACGCTTCACCTCTCTCCAATCCCTCTGTCTGTCCTGTCCTCTCACTCCCAAAGTGCTTCCCTGACTGTGATGCGATGAAAGCTGACAGTGGATTTTACATTGATCTCCACACACGCGCGTGGATCACAAGGCTTTGATGGTTGCTGCAATCAGTCTTACCATTACGTTCTTTGACCTCTCTAGCTCCTGTTTCCTCTCAAACCCTCCTGCTATATCAGCAATTTTACACTGTTTGAATCGTTGATAAGGCCTTAGAAGGGTTACGTTGTACCTGAATGCCAATTGGACCCTTACAGACCACAGCTATCAGAATTCACTGGGCTGAGGGCAAGAGTCAGAATAGACGCCCGGCTTCCAGCTCATTAGGTGGACTGCAGCTTGAATATCAAGGGGAGCGTTCCAACAGTGACAATCCAATGGTTTTATTCCATTACAGAAACTGTGCAAAGGTAAAATATAAAAACAACATGTTATGGGATCTATATGTGCAGTTTTTGTGCAATGTAAAGTGTAAATATGGCTTATAAAATAACAGGTGTAAACATACAAAAAAAATACTTGCCAGGTCATTGCAATGCAGTTGCTAAGGCGTTCTAGATTTTATTGTTACAAGCTAATGTTGAATACTTTGCTCAAATACCTGCGCCATGTATAAGAGCCGTATTGTTTACATGTATAGCATCCTTCTATTTCAGAATAAATATTGAAACAGAAATGCAAGTTAGGGTTATGTGTGTGTTTCTGTACAATGACACCCTCCAGTCTGCTGGTATATTTTAAAGAGGACTCACTTCTGTGTGACTGTATTAGCATACCAATAGAGCTCCTGCGCTGCGGAGCGGAGGAGAAAAATTGAATTGGAAGGACAAGGAAGATCAGTGCTGTCGGCTGGAAGCAACTTCATTGGATCAGAAATGTGTGCGAGTGTGTGTATATTTAATAGACGGCTACCTGTGGTGAGCTGGCATGAACGCACTGATTATGTAGAACAGCCTCACCTGGACAAGTAAAAATATCAAACAAGCACACACACATATCCATGGGCAAATAGGATGAAAATCGTATCATCAAAACACCTTCACCATAGCTTTCCTTTACTATACATGCATGTTTTTTTATTGCAGTTCTATTTTCAAAATGCCAGCTATATGAATTCAATTCAAATGCAGTTTAAATGAATAGGCAGGCATCTAAAAGGCATTTTAATTCAATGCGTCCACATCGCAACTCTTGTAGTGAAATCTCTTTGTCACTGGAAGTCCTTTAAATGTCCAGCTGAATTTTTGCAAGATTACGTGTGAACATCCTAATTTCAAAGAATGGAAATGCCTGAGGAAGTAAAGGTGGAGGAAAATAGTCTGAGGGAGCGAGAGGAGATATAGAAGAGCCCCTCTGGATCTCACCCGCTGTGTCATCAATGACAATCCAGCTCCTTCATCATATAACCCTCACCTGGATCTCTCTCTCTCTCTCTCACACACACACAGAGTGACTTCCTTCACCTGGATCACAGTCTTCCCTACTTCCTAGGGCTCTCTCATCTGTTCCCGTCATCTCATTATCTGTCACATTATCAGATCAAGTGTGTCTCTGTCTATCTGAGCACTGCTCCACATGCCACCCTACTGCGTTCATAATTACGTCTGAAAATCGTTCCCACCTATAGCCTTTGTCTTCTCTCCTGCTCTTTGCCATCGTTCTGCAGTGGAAATGTAACAATCTCAATTATCATTACAACTAACACCTTCACCCCCTCATAAATCATATCAAATCATCCAAGTCTCTTCCTATTTCTCCTCAGGAAACTTCACAATAACACACTCATTAGGATTCCTTTTAGGTTTCTACTGCTGACTGATAGAGCACTTAAGTGCTGTCTCTAATATAACCCAGCATGTTGCTAAGTTAAGCATATAATTCTTTTTAGTAAGCATAAAACACACTTCTGGTTAAATTTCTGGGGTTAATAAAATTGAGGTATATATGCATTTGAAATATAAAATAACTGACTTCTATTTGCATATCTTCAAAAATATCAATTATTCCTGTGATGGTAAAGCAGAATATCTGCATCTATAGTGTCACGTGATCCTTCCAAACGCTCATAATATGCTGTTTTGCAGCTCAAGAAACATTTGTGATTTTTAGCGATGTTGAAAACATTTTGTTTTTTCATGGGAACTACTCTTGCTTTTAAAGCAGGACAAAATGTATCATTCTTTGATGCTTGCGTTGTTAAAGCCAATGGAACTAACAAATAGAGTGGCCGCTTTATTGTAGCAACTATGTTGCCACTTAAAGAATAAGAGTAACACAGAAAAGCAACAACCACTGTTGAACTGTCCAAACACTGGTCTACTCCATTGCTCTTAACCGCCTTCTCAAGTCCGTTTTAATTCTATGTACTGACACTTACCAGCACACTTGGTCCGGGTGATGAGGGGTGGTCCTGGTGGTCCAGTGCCACCCTCCCCAGGTCGGGTCAGAAGAACCTTAATCTCGTACTCCACATCTGGATCCAAATGCCAAAGCTTGTAGGTTGGTGCATCCACGACGTGAGTCTCGGCCCAGTTTCCAGTGGTGGTGCGGTACTCCACCTCTTTCAGGATGATGGGACCATCGCCAATGATGGAGTTGGCGTTTGGTTTGATCCACAAGTAGGTGGCACCAACTGCAAGAAGCTCAGGTGGAGCGATGGGAGTGGGGGGTGCTGAAGAAGAACAAAAGAAGGGAATTGTTTACGTACACAATTAACCCATTACAAAATGTCATCATAGAAAAAGTTTTGCCATCATTCCTGGGAAGTTTTCACATACAAACTATGTAGAATAGAATCATAATTGTCCAAAAAAATGCACAGAATTTTTTGGCTTTTTAACACTAGCGCAAAAAATGAATTAAACAATAAATGTGAATTAGATGTAAAGTCACTGTTTTATCTGCACATTTTTTATTATACTTCATCAGTAACATGCAGAATTTGTGCAAACTAATGCATTCACCAAACACCCATTATCATCAATACCACGCATCCTCAATATAAGAATATACCAATATTTGAAAGAGTAGGAAGAAGCAATAGAAAGAAATGAAAAAATGTGGCTTCACTAAAATACATCGACCATTTCTTGCAATAATTTTTCAGCAAATTTAAAAAGTTGTTGAAAGAGCAATTAAGGGCTGTAGAAAGTAATCTCGTTTCACTATTACACTGTATTCAGCCATCATTTCACATTTGCTTTTTGTAGTGTAAAATGGTGAGAGGAAAATGAAGGCTGGAATTACAGTGAAGCATGCGGCCGAAGCTTTGAAGCTCATTAAGGGATATCAGACAGACTTGCTTGGCCGGCAGAATTGTTAGAATAAATGGAATGAAACGTTTCCTGGAATCCCAGTTGAGAAGGTGGGCTATAGCTTTTCCCTAAACACTTAGCTAAGCTCTCTCTCTCCCCTCTCTCTCTCTCTCTCTCTCATTGCTTCTACCCACTCACATTAAATCCACTGGAGACAGCTTACGGCTTGCACTGCATTAACTTCCTGTCTCTGCCTGTCTCTTCCTTCTTTGTCTCACTGCCTTTGAGCACCTCAGATTTACCCTCAAACCTGTGAAAGGTAAACAATGTTTCTTTTTTTTCTTCCATTCTTGCTCTTGATTCCTTCCTTACTACTTTCCTTACTTTTACTTGTTTCCCCCCTGTTTTCCTCTCTCGCTTTCTTGACCTTCTTTTCTCTCTTTTTTCATTTCTGTCTTTTCTCCCATTTTCTTTTCTACTTTATTTACATACATTCTTCCTTTCCTTCCTTTTCCTCCATTTCCTTCCTCCCTCTCCATTTTATTCATTCATTCCATACTTCCTTTCTTTTCATTTCCTTCCTTCCTTTTTCTCTCCCCATTTTCTCAGGATTCCTTATTTTAATCAAATAAAAAAAGAACCCTAGCAACCACATAATGGCTTAGCAACCATCCAGAGATCCACCTTAGAAATGACCTGGCGGTCCAGCCATCCAAACAATTTCTTGATAAAATGTAAATATTACCTTCAAACAATATTGTTTTCCAGTATTTCTTTTATGTTCCTAATGTAAAAATACAATCAGAATCCATTCTTTCTTTCTCAGTTCCCTCCTTCCATCTTCTAATCGTCTTTTTGGCACTTTCTCTCAGCAGGAGAGGGTGCAGACAGACACTAATCCAGGGTTAGAGGTGAGTAGCGGTGCATGAAGGGTTCATCCGAGCATGGAAGAGCCACCCAGGCCCACTCTAATGAGAGGCTGCTGTCTCTACTGTGCCATGTAATCAACTGAGCCAGATTACCAAAGCCCATTTACCCACAGCTGATAACCACTGACTCCCTCAGCTGCCCGGAAAGGATATGCTCTGGTTCGGAGAAGAGAGTTTAGATGTGACCCGTCAACCTCTGAAGCTTAAGAGTGTTTAGTGCTTGAAATGAAAATGAAGGTGGGAGAAAATAAAAATGATAACAGAAAGGAATGAGGAATATAAAAAGTAAACAGAGATTACCACAGAAAATAAAGACAGGAAATATAGAAGGGGAAGAAGGAAAAACATTTTCTGTGGAAACTGTCCACCTATAGTCTCTATAATATTCAGTTTTTTAAATGAGTCCCTCTTGTCTTTTTCTTAGGAAACAAATATTCCTATCCATAAGCCAATAATTTACCGCAAACCCCAGTAATAATGACTGTAAAACAAATCTTCTACACTTTACTGTGAAATGAGATATTGCTAATGGATAATGTCTTATTTATCATATGAATGGACTCCAGCGTGTTGTTCATCAAGGTAGCTGTCACATCTAAATTGCAATTTTGAAGTAGTGCCTTTGTTCAAACCATTAATACACAAATCGTTCAATGCATTTTCAGCAGTCTTTATGTCAGCACATTGTCCTGGCGTGGGCATTTATGGTCCTGCAGTTGATAAACTTGGCGATTAGTGCAGTGTTTTTGGATTAAGCGTTTATGATTGCAGCTGGATTGAAATGAGGTTTGGATGCTGCTGATGACTGGCTGAATCTTGGTGATTGCTTGCTGATGATTGGCTGAGTGTTATTGTACACCGGGTGATTTACAAACTATTTTGAGCTTCCAGCCTTGATGATGTGGTTGTTGATTAGCACGGTGGTTTGTGGCTATGTCACTAGAGAGATCGACATATGTTCATTATAGAATGTTAAAACATCGGACGTCTATTAATTACTTTGTGGTCCCATTCGGATCACATATTTCTTAGGATGACGCAACAGTCTTGACAAAGAAATAAGAAATTGTGTTATCACGAACTACAGCAACTAATAACTGCAAGTGCTCAAATATAGTAAGGGAAGGCTTGTATATAAATACGCTGGCAGAACAAAACAAATATATGAATGACACAAAGACTTCAGCTCATCTTAGCTACCGCTAAAGTTCTCCATTTCTTATGTCAGTATATTCTTTCAAAGAGTTGAAATGAGAATGAATAAGGAAATATTCCAGGCTCAGACGGGCTAGACACAACCGCACAATGCCGCACAGTATGGATACAGATAACAAAAGGAGCATTACCCGTTCACCAGGGGTCCCTTTCACTCCAGGAAAAACCTATTTTCTACAGACATAAGAGGTTTCCTGCACACACTATTTACTATTTCAGGTGTAGAAGCTCATGTGTGTGAGAGAGCACAATTCTAAGTACTCTTTTCTTATCAAATTCCCTTGATACACAAAGTTCATTCCCATTTCCTCAGATACTTTGCCACACTTTCGGGAATATTAGCAGCAGTGTGTGTTGATTGGAGTCCCTGTGCAGGTGTATGTGTGTCCATGTGGCCGAGCGCCCCTGTAATTTTATCCTTTATCACCTGGTGTCCGCAGGGAAGTTTTAAAACCGGCTGGATTTGCGAGAAATCTCCAGAAATCCCACCCTGCTATCTGATCAAAGCCCACCGGGTTTGTGTGATAGCAGAGCTGGAGGAAAGAAAGATGAGCTTCACCGTCAAATGGGAATTTGTAGCTGTGAAACAACAATAATTGCAATCTGGTTTCTCGCCTGTCGGAACAACCAATTTAACAGAAACTGAGAAAGAGAGAATATGGCTACAGTATTAGAAAGTTTAGAAAGATTTAATCTAGAACCACACTGCTTTTTAATATCCACTATTCAACCGATGCAAAAACTAATACGTACAGATTTGTGCTTGCGTACACAATAGAGCAGGGTGATAAACTAGTATTGATATTTATTTAGGCTGTGAAATTAATTCTCAAAAACCAATAAATGCTGATTGCTGTGCATTATTCTCCCACTCTATAGCCCAATCTACTTCAGCAGTTGACAAGTTGACAACATCCATTATGGCGAATCAGCGAGCTGTATTCAGGTCAGGTGACAAGGCTGGTTTCAGTTTTTCAAAAGACGCTTTAGCTAAGTCAAAGATGACTAAAAATGATCAAGGATGGATCACTTCAACCATAACTTCTTCAGGGCGTGAAGGAAAAATGAAAGCTGAAACTTTCTATAAAACCTTGCAAAAGCAGCGCGTCACAATAGTGAGGGAAAAGCTATGTGCATTGTGTGTAACATCATTACATGATAACAACATTATCATCTGAGGAGATTACTAAGATTAAACAAGATGCTTGTCTGTTCTTGCAAGAAAAAAAAATGACTGTTGAAGTTATCTGCTTTTGTTATAAACAAACGTTTAAAACTTTGTAAAAATAAATAAATATAATTTGATTAAAAAATGTTTTTTATTTTTTATTTTGTAAATTACATGAATTACCTGTATTTATTAACCCTTTATTTAAAACTGCAATTTGACTGAAATTACAAACAAAAAAGCTTGGGGTTTCTATTATACCAAGAATACATTTATTTGATCAAAAATACAGTTTGAACAGTAACATTGTAAAATATTATTGCAATAATAAATAACTGTTTTCCTTTTAAATATATTTGAAATGTAATTTATTTCTGTGGTGCAAAGTGTTATTATTCCAAGTGTTACCTAAAACAGTTTTGCTGCTTAATATTTTTTGGGAAACCTTTTTTAGGATGCAGGTGTAGGGTGTAGAAAGTTCACGAGAACAGTATTTATTTTTTGGTAATAATGTAAAAGTCTTTATTGCCACTTCTGATCAACTGAATGTTTCCTTGCTGAATACCAATACTATACATTTATATTCCAGCTCTAAAAAAATGTTAAACCTCAACTTGGCTCTTCCAAATCAGATTAATTTTGACGGTGTCATTGAAAAACAACGTCTAATATGTTACACAACCAGAAAGGCATTAATAACATCAAAATAACATATCTTCAGAAATTCCTTCAATTTAAGAATTGCATCACATTATGCCAAAAATCACAGAAGAACTTCAGAACAATCGCAAAGCTGGCAAGCTCCCTGCAAACCAAGACTACAGCAGCACCCACAAAGTTTCATCCTCCATACCTGCAGCCTCGTGGGAAACAGTGACTCACACAGTTGTTTCGACTCATTCGCTTTATTGTTTGGATCAAACCTCGGAAGAGCAGCTCAAGGGAAGTAGATGAGAAATGCCAGGAGAGATGCAGCCTGTGCCTTTGACCTGACCCTTATCCCTTGATGCAGTATCTCTTTGGAGGTTTGATTCTCTGTCAGGACGAGGAACTACAATTCCTGCTTTCTTCTTCCTTCCATCTAAAATCTAATTCCCCTTGTATTTTTGTATTTTTTTTTATAGCTGTGCATCGGCGTTAGAAAGGTTTTCGTTGGATGCCCTCACAGAACACTTTAATCAAAACACCATATTGAGCATTGTAGAAGAGCAGGGAACAAGAGAAATACAGAGGAGGAACGCTGTAAACATACAAGCACGCTATGAACAGCGTGAAGGCTCTTCAAACCCTCTTTCAGAAGAAGTACATTCAGGTCTGGACAAATAAAAGCAATGCATGGGGAAAGGACGACAAGAGAGGGGGGAGAGTGAAAATAAGGGAGGAGGCGTCTTTCGCTAGACTGAATTCACAAACCCGCCGCTGTTCAAAGACGACATGCTGAGGACACCTGTGCATAAAATTCAAAATTCTGCTACAAAAACATCTTTGGACTCGGTGAGACGTAAAACACACACACATACAAATCTCTGTTGCAAAATCCAGCGAGCTGCCTTACTGTATGCTGTCTATTATGTAGATGGCAGTTTACATTAAGAATGGAACACAAACTTGTGTCAACTTGTGTTATAGCTTTAATAGCTATATAAGCCATATGAGCTATATAAGCCATTGCATAGTTTGGAACAAAGCGCAAATGTTCAGGTGCTGCATAAACAGTGCTGTTTTCGTGAAGCTCGTAAGACTTTGATAAGCACGATGCTAACGTGAAGCTTATCTTCGGAATGTACACTATTTTTAAAGCAGCTTTACAGAAAATCATGAAATTCACATCCTGATATGGCATTTAACCAATTAGAGCTGGGCGATAGTACAGTTATTTCTTTTTTTAATTTATATATAGCTGTGCATTAATACAATTTTCAATTACATTGCGACAACGTAAACAATCATTATTTTTAGTGATTAATCGTAATAAATCTTACCCAAAATAAATGTTTTTCTTTACGTAATATATTATATTATAATGTATATATTAAATTGACATTTATTTTCTCATGTTGGATATTATATAGAAATGTATTTAATATATAAACATACCATATTTTTATTAAATATATTCATGCATGTGTTTGTATTTAATATATACATAATAAATATACACAGTATAGACAAATACATTATGTAAAGAAAAATGTTTTATTTTTGATGCAATTAATTGTGATTAATCGTCTGACAGAACTAATTACTTTACATGTTTACATCGGTACTATCCAACTTTCCAGATGTATTACTTTAAGCATAATATAAATAATGGGAAAAACTATGTTTTAGTAAGTATGCTTAAAAATCAACATTTTGGGTTTGTGCCAAGGTATGGATTGTTTTTCTGCAATGTATATTCATATGCATGTACAGAATCTGCATAATTAAACCATTTTCAAAGTCCCATTAAGACAAGACAACTCTCTCTGGCATTCCCGGCTACTTTTAACTTATACATATATACATACAAATATAGCTATACGTTTTGTGTTGACAAAATATTTCAGTTGAGCAATCTGATAACAATGGAATCATAAATTAATCATGAATGGCTCTATTAACTGAAAGGCATAACGTATACTGAATCTTCCCATTTACTTTTCTACTAGTGGTCAGTCTCATACTCCTTATGCTCTCTCTGCAGCATAGCGCACCTGCATGCCATACTGCATAACGCTTTCTAGGTAGGCAGCTTACTAGGTTATGGAAACTAAACAACTTTATTCCTGTGAGATGGAGAGTCAGTGAAAAAGCTACGTATTTCAATGCACATATGCGGCGCATACTTTGAAGTGCAGGGTGCTTGGAGAGCAGAGCGTCGAGAGGCTACGGAATACAAACTAAATAAATATATAAATAAATATTCACACAGACAAATAAAGTGTCTGCGACTGTTTGAAGTGCTAACTCCTCGGCTCCTGCTTATCTGGGCTGTAGTATTACTGCGCTCTAATCCATCTCTGTAGTGAAGGCCGCTCGCAGGCAGTCTACGGACACACACGCAGACTTCCAAAATCCTTCACTAATACTTCTCTCTGTCTGAGTGTAGATAACACAGTGCTTTCTGCATCACCATCACACGCATAAACACCTCTCGCTGAAAACACGCACAGGCCAGCCATGTTGGCAGACATTTAGGTACGTGTTGAAACTCAACACTCACAACACTCAACACTCAGGAACGAAACACCGCCATGTTGCTCAGAGACACAAAATAACGCTGTGGTTGTGTTTGGAATTATTTTTGTTGTCAAAATAGAGGAAAAACAGGAAATATGATGTCTAAAATGTAAGTCTCTTAATTAACTTCTGGTTTATGGATCTGTATCCTTTTTTTATTCGGTTATTTTTATATTTATATTAAATTTTTTATATTTAATTTTATCAAATTTATTTTTGCCTACTTACGCAGCTTACTTCTAAGGGAAGTAACATGGAATCTCATGAATAAAAAAAACTTCATAGACTGATAATCAAGCAATGTACTATGAAGTTTTTCAAAGGTAAAACATTAAATATACTAAAATATACTAAAACTAAATCTGTAAAGAACAAATAGAATGCTGCCTTCAAATTTGGCCTACATTAATACCAAATAATGTATATTCCATGCGTTTTCAAAATAAAATAAAACATAACTTTATTCTAATTTATGAAAAGGTCAAATAAAATAAGCACTAAAAGTACAGTGTTTTGTTATGCTAATTAAGGACAACAGACAGAAGTTAGAAATGAACTGAGAAAAATTCTGCAGTCTACAGCGTTCTTTTACAGTAGGTTAATATTCCCCACATGCCCGTCATCAACTACACGGACATCATACCAAACAGAGACTACAGAGAATCGATCCAGATTACACCCTGGAGTTCAGTCCCAGATTACAGCTGTCACCTGTCATTAGCACCTCCACCTGAGGCCATCCCTCTGTCTATGAATCCATTAGCTATATCAACACTATATTATTCTCTTTCATTCACTCTCACATGAAAGGTCCAACGCTGACCAGCAGCATATCAATAAGGCCATACTGGAAACAGCCATTCGCACAGACCTTGCTATTATTCTGCTGATGTGAGTCTGTGGGGAGAGTGTAGTGTGGATGAAGGGCCCCTGGGGGCCTCCTGTCTTGTCAGAGGCAGAGAGGGGTTTCATGAACCATGGGGACGCCTAGACCTGCATTCTAACTAGTCTAGCGCACTGCCTCTGTCACACTAAGAGGCACAGGCCTGTAAATTCACTGAGAGACAGTTCATATCTATATCAGAATTCTGAAGTCAGTAAGGCCTCAAAAGATATATATAGACATATAGACATCATTTACCAGCTCAGTATATAGTGTACAAATATATAGTGTATGTAGCATATAGAGCTGCCAAACAAATAATTGCTCCCGAAATAAGTTTTTGACTTTATTTCAAACAAATATATAAATAAATATATACATTAATACAAATAATAAGTATATAAATATATACATGGAAATATATGTATATATAAATGTACAAAATACACACGTAAATATTATGTAAACAAAAAAATATTTTTGGATGTGATAATTGCAGTTCATTGTTAACAGACAGCACTAATATATCTAATTTTTGTTGTATTTAAATTTTTCTAAACATTAAAATGGTAGTAATTGCAAACATTTGACCAATATATCAAACCAATTATTATAAGGGAAGCTGTTTTTAACCACCAAACCAGATAAATGGGTTTTCCCACCTCCAAAATCCTAATTTAACCCATAGATTTTTTAATAACCTGCACAAATGGTTTCTCCCAGAATGAATCTAAAACTTTTCTCTTTCTCCCACATCTCACCCTCTGACACTGCGATGCAAATGTGTATAAATGGGCTAATAAGGCACAGAGGGTTTTGGGTTAAAATTGCATCAGGGTGAGATTGTGAGAGGACATGAGAGAGTGAAATGACTGTCAGAATGAATATTACTTAACAAAGATTAGCATACATTAAATATGAAAAACTGGAGAGCTCTGACACCACACAGGCTTGAAGTAGAGATAAAGAAAACAGGAATGAAAGAGGAAAAAAGAAATAAAGATGATAATACAGGCAGATAAAAATTATTGTACGTCCAAATGTGTCTGAGACAGAAACGAAGAGTAATGACAGGAAAGTGCTGCCCACAGGAAAGATAAATCACAAAAGACATTTCAACGGTTGCTCATAGACTAAACGAGATGAAATAGACAGCAAATTCAGAAGTCTACTTCTTCATCCTGAAAGAAAAATACCTCAATAATCATCAGCCATATTCTTTTGTGGAATTTCTCATCAAAGTTTTAAAATGCGTTCTTAATGGCCAAGATACCAAAGTCTGCGATGGAAAGTCAAAGGGATCTCAGTATGAGCTCATGAACATTTCTAACAATGTTCTTCAATCACAAATTGATCTGAGCTACTATTCACGTTCACTTTATACCTCTACACAGTGCTGTACTTTAAAAATCATGTCATTTGTGTATATTTATTTGTTTAAATGAACTTGCCCAAAGACAACAATGCAAACTACATCTGCATTTCCTAAAGTTAAAAACAATACTGAAAAATGGTAAAATAACAGAGTTTAGATTCTTTAGGTCAGTTTAGGTTTCAAATGAGAAAAACCTCATTATGCAATCATGTCAAGCCAATCACAATTAAGTATGTAATGGTGTTAGAAAGATGACCAGTGTGAATGTGCTCGTACATCAGTATGAATGAAGTCAATGGGAGATGTTCAAAAATGTTCATACAAAGTGGGCCTATAACATTCACCAGAACAAAACTGCATCTTAAAGTTTCAAAACGTAAAAAATGCCAGGCGATTCAGCCTCAATTAGCTGCAGAAGTTTTATACTTTAGGTTAGGAGTTTAGAACAAACTAACCAGATTGTTTGAGGAGTATCTACTCTACTGCCTTCCAAGTACTGCAATAAACCATAATTGTGAACTCATTAAAACTCCTGAGCTATGAAAGAGCAACCTGTGAGCAATAAAATGTTACTGTGGCTGAGAAAGCAATCAAAAAGAGATACAGGCATGCATAGGGGAAACATATTTACAAAGAAAATCCTGAGAGGGCAAAAGCAAACCCAAATAAAAGAGACGTGAGAAGAAAATGACAAATAATGGGACTTTCTCCACGGTCACCAGCAGGAAAGTACCTTCGAATCACAATTACTAGCCCCTCTGTCCGTCTTTCTCGCTATCTCTCTCTCTATGCCATCAGCCGGTGGTTATTAATGACCCCTGCACCCCTCTGTGAGCACCCCATTTATAAAACTCACCGTTTTAATCTCTCTCAGTGTGTGTTACTCCCCCGTGCTCCCTCAGCCTGCAAACACACTCATACATTCAGTGGCTGACACATTTATGGAGGATTGAGAAAGCAATGGCCAGTACTTACAGTTCAGGCACCTGCCCCGAAACTGACCACACTTACTCGTATTTACACACCATTCCTCTCTTTCTGTTGTTTAACCGGTTATACAACTCATCTACACCATTCCTAATATTCCTAGTCTTTTACAGTGCTTATCTTTTTGAAACTTGACCAAAATGTTTCTGTATATTAAAAAGAGCAATAAGACAATTTTTTGTGAGACAATAGAGGAAAACCTTTACTTTGGTGACAATTTGGCTTTGGTAATTGCTTTGGTAATTTAATATATTCAGATTTTTTTTATTAAGCATTTTTATTAAGAATATTCTGATTTGCATCACAGGAATAAATAACAATATACAATTTAAAATATATTCATAAAATATTTCACAATATTGCTGTTTTACTGTGTTGTTGGTCGAATAAATGCAGCCTTGGTGAGCGTTAGAGGCTGCTTTCACAAACATTAAAACATACAAACCTTTGAATAGTAGGCTTTAAACAATGAGATTTTAATGAGATTTATACCTAAAAAAAGAAAGAAAAAGACCATTTCAATTGCTAACAAGGTAAGAACAAGAAAAATGAGAAACGCTGCCAATGGGGTATAAGAAATCTACTTAATTGAGCAATTTTACTTCTCCAGTGAATTTATCTTCCATTAAGGATGGCCAAAAACTGATTAAGAAAATAATCTCTCTACAGGTCCATTTAGTCTGCATTTCTTCACTCACACCGGGTCAAACTTTTGACCTTTTCAGCTCAGCTCCCTTTAAAAAGTTATGCCCCCAGCAAGTTCTCTTTATTAATTGTCAGTGTCTGGCTGGAACGATGCCACTCATACCATACACACTGCCCCCACCTCCTCCCCCTGGACTGAATCCCTGGCACCGCATGCATTAATTAATGCATATTTCATTTAGCATGCCTGTGCTGTGCAGCATATTGCCTTCCACTCTATTCATTTCCCCAGGGAAATGATGTTATACATCACCCCTCTGTTGGCTTCCCTAATCACACACACACACACACACACTGAACGCAGACGCATCCACACACCTCTGAATTCCCAGGATGACACTGGACCCTCTGAGCACCTGAGGCGCTCGCAGCCTGAGGGATATTGCCCCAGCGAACACCATCCCTCCCAGGACGAACTCAGCAAAGCCAGATGGCAATGATCGCTGGCAGAGCCTGCCACAGACACGCTGCTCCAGATACACGACCACTATATGTGACACCTCTGTTAGCTTCTAGATTTGGCATGTTAATCAGACGCATACTAATACTACAAAGATGGGGCATTACTGTACAAGAAAATCTGATTGGGTGAATCACGGATAATGATAATACTCAACAATTGCACATACTATTAAGCTACTGTATATCACTTGGTGAAAACCTTTGTTATTTATATAATAAATCAAAGGTGTTTAATTGAACATGGCTGTCTTATATCTTGTGTTGGAACTATTTCATAATAAAAAGCAAGTTACAAATGATGTAACCATAGTTAACAGGATTTCAGGCACTTAGGTTTGACTATGTGTCAAACAAAACCATTTATATACAAACAGATAACTACTATTTATAGATATTTTTTAAAAGAAAAACACTTATTTAACATGAGTTATAGGCTATTTAAGGCACTAATAAACAAATCAAATGATGTCTGAAGTAGTGTTGCCAAAAGTACCGTTCTGCATTTAAATTTAAAAACAATTTCCTAAAAACAATTTCAGTTCTGGGCACTGTTGAGCCGATTCTTTAGCAGCACTGACTGGTCCCAATGGTCACAATGGTCATATCAACAGATATATAGGTTTTCAAAAGCTCCCATGTGCTTCTGTATAAGTGCACGGTGAAGAGCGTGAAACAATGATCACTGAAGACAATCACAGACGTTTCTATTGAGCGTGTGAACACTGCGACCAATCAGCACTGTTTAAAAATGTGGTCTACAGCGCTCAAATCTTAGATAAAAATTTCAGTACTGAATGGCATCACAGTTGGTACTGTGAAGTTTTGCTCTGCAGTTCTAGTTTCTAAGTTTCTATCATTTTTATTTTTTCCCCCAAATGATAGGGACAACCAGGTCTTAGAGAGCAAATGCAGGACTTGAAACTGTCCCGCAGTGCTCGCTCTAGCAGTGACAGCAATGCTAAATCATCTGCAAAGAGAAGCTTTAGATCCACCGTCATGCTGGGTACACCTGGGAACTCGAGTGGTTCCAACTGTAATGCAGGTTTGTCAGGCCTTAAACTTAGTTTTACTGAGTCAAAGATTCAGTTCTGTTCTAATGATTTAATCTGCACTGACAAACTTTTCGAACCACTGGCGCTAGATGGGACGATCGGTTTGCTCTAACAATGGCAGAAAGGGTGCTATTTAAAAATATAAATTATTTCTGCAATTTCACTAGTGGCACGGCAATTACACACTTCACCTTAAATGATTAATCAGTTACATTATTGCCCACTCTACCTTAAAAAAAAATTTCTTACCATCATCTCATTATTATTCATAGACATTCATACATTTTTTACATTTGAATAGACACTGATACATACAATACCATATGGATGGCTTTTTACGCCTGGCCTCACAGAAATACAAAATCTTGTTGAGGTTCACAGATTATTGAACGAATAGCCTAATTTTAGCCCACTTCTAATAAATTAGATTGATTAAATATGCTTAACAGCGCCGAAATGTTAATGTTAATTTAACACAGTTAGCACTCACACATACCTAATTTGACATTGAAAATACGACGATATATTGCAAATCAGCCTAAATTCAAACTGAACAGATTGTGAGATATAAATGCTCTCTACGTAGAAATGAAGAGGGGATGTGGAATTATTGGCCAAAAAATGTTCCATTACTACGTAAAAAGCCATTTTACCTAATCTACTGCTATCTGATAGAATAATAGCAGCTCCTAATAAAGACTAAAGACAATTACTGATGTCTCTGCAGTGATTAAAGGATTTAATCAGGTCTTTGTTCCAAAAGCAGCACTGAGAAACTGTTGGATTTTAGTTATTTCTCCTTTTTTGCTTCCAAGTGCCATATGGGCAGACAAGCTTGAATCCCAGACAAAGCTTATCAGGGGTAAAGAGCACCACTAAAGGTGTTTTTGGCCATGCTAAGTCACACACTGCACAGCCAAACAGATGCTAGCATTTCTCTCAAGTCCAGTGACCACACGTTAACAAGCCTTGCAGAAAAAGACCAAAGCTTTTTGATATTTCTGCTTAAGTGGGACAATGGCTCTGTAGCCAAGCTGAGGCTCTACCCCATTATCTTAAGAAACAGAAGAGAATCCAGACTTCTGTACTAGTCGTTAGCAATGCTAGCTGAAATAATGAACACTCTGTGGGTAATAATTCAGGAGAAATCCTGCTGCTGACGGCTGATGCACGTTATAAGTGCTGTATTTCGGGCTGTGGGTTTGCTTTGTGTGTGTTTTGGCGAGCATCTCTCAAAGTGCATGCCAGCATTGGAAAGCCAGTGTCCCTGAACACTGGGCCACAATTATGAAACGTGAGCTATGGAAATTTGCATAAATTCAAAGTAAATATAAGTGTGTGTGTGTGTGTGTGTGTGTGTGTGAGTGAGTGAGTGAGTGAGAGAGAGAGAAAGAGAAAGATTCAGGCAGTAGAAAATGACAATGGAAAAATATTATAAAATGGAAAAATTACATTGTTAAAAAATATAGTTTTTCTGTATTAACCTGTATTAAAGAAAAATATTTCCTTTTAACTGCATTAAAACGTGTTTTTTAAATTTGCACTTTTAACAATATGCTTTGAATATAGCCAAATAAAAGGCCAACAACACTTCTTTTTTCTTTTCTGTGATTGGCTGATCAGCATGAAGAGGATAGCTATACTGTCTATCATTCAATAGAGTTGAATAGGTTGTAATGAACTGTTAAAATCGCCAAGTATCAGCCTTCGGTTTTTGACAGCTGATGAATATACTGTATCGAATACTACATGTACAGGCCCAAAAGCAATTAGATCATCATTACAAATTAACATTCACATTTCAGAACCTTCAAAACTAGGTGCATCAATGCTTTCAGGTGTCTTTGCGAACCTTTGACGCTGAGTTCGGCGTAGTTGGAGACTCCAGATCCTCCATCAGAACGAATGACGCAGCGGTAACGGCTAGTGCTGCGCTGTGACGTGTCCGTTACGCTAACGGTGGCGGAGAAGCGCCGATGGTTCACCACTCGGGTTACCATGAGAGATGTGTCTTTACCATTCCATTGCTGAAAAACAGAAGAATAATCATTCTTGCAACTGACAATAAGCATACATATATTTTAAAAGGTAGACCATAGTGCTACATCAAGACTGAGGCACAAGCTCTTAAAACACACTGTGCACAATGAGAACTGGTGTTATGTCTTCATGTCTCAGTGCTGTAGCACAGGATAGATGGAGGCTTATAGTCTCCAGCCAAGGGAAAAAGTAATTTTATCCAAGACTTCATGGACACAGACACTGGCTTAGAAATCCTGCTGACAAAAATCTCCAACAAGTTATTAAGTTTCCTCAAGCGATGTGTCTCGGGACCAAGGTTCAAAACCTCCCAATGCAAATTAAGTGAACGTTGCACGCACACACATAATAGAGATGCTCGGGGATAAAATCAACATTTTGAGCATGTACAGTGAAAAAAACGTAAAATGACTGTGTCACTTATTTAAAAACTTATATTGGTCTAATTTATAAGCTTGGCTTCTGGTGTAAACTTGTTTAGTTCAGTTATTCAGTTAACTCTTTCCTTGACGTTGAGATATTCCGTCAATTAGGTTACAACGCTTTCCCGCCAGGGAAAGACGTGTTTTTACGGCAATTCATGTTTTAGGTGTATTACGGTAAGGAAAGCCCATGTTCAAGTCCTAAATGAGTTACGGGTTACTGAAGGATCAGAGACATTGTACATCATAATATAGATCATATAACATGCATGTAGATCACGTTTTGACCATTTTGAACCTGATTGGGACAAAGTAGGCTAGTCAGTGACGGAGGTGAATATGAATATGTGCATAAACGTGTGTGTTTGTGTATCTGTTCATTCTGTTTACGGAATGCAATGTCAATTATTTATATAATTATTTACAGGAGAAAGAATATGATATCTGAATGCATTTTGCTTGAAAATGCAGTACTTTGAAAAGGCATTTTTTAAATTTTTTTGTCTAAAATGTTGTATTTCTGATGAAACCTATCTTCAATCAAGTGATGATAAAACATGAACATGTAAAGATAGAATACATTTTTTAGTTTCAGAGCAGAGGCTTGCTTCTTTATTTTGATATATAATATGTTCATATATGCATAGCAGAAAATATTCTTAAGGCCATCAAATTTAGGTAAAAATCATCAAAAATTCGGGAGGAGGCTGAGATTTAAATATAAGAGTTATGAAGTTATTGAGTTATTGTTAATTTAGCTTTAGCAAGATTAAAGGTTTGATTCAAATGATAAATATAATAAAGGACAACATTTTTGTTAGAATGAAACGGATCCAAAGAATCTTTTTTCAGTGCTTAATCAAATAAGGTTAAATATGTCACTGAATGTTTGTAAAGGTATTTTTTGTATTTAACCAGGATTAAGGATTATAAGGCAGCACATAGTTTACTAAAATAAGAAATACCACACTCACACAAAAATGTATGCTGCAGTCCTATTAAGTGAGATTATTTGCGGTGCATGTGTGTGAGGTTGTGTGCATGACTCGCCTGTAGCCAGAGTTTGTCATGTTGTGACCATTTGCCTCCGGCAATACACTGGAAGGTGGCGTTCTGTCCCACGTTCACCTCGACATTCTGCAGCCGCAGAAAATGTGGTGTCTTGCCTACCAAAAAAAATCATATACCTTCAAAACACATCGTACAACATCCATGCAAATAAATCACATGCTCTGAAAACTGGTGGTCAACTATACATCGGCCCAAGTATGTTTCTATAATTAAAAATAAACATACTTTTTTGAATATCTTTTTATGAAATATTTAGCTAATGAAACTAACGTCCTTGCGAAATATATAGTCAAGAGTCATTTATTATATCTAATAAAATGACATTCTGATTTTCTAAGAGTTCCACAAGTGTCCAAATGCTCCTTTGAGTTCTTGTATATTTGTTTTGAGATTCTGAACGTGATTTCTGTCTTTTTTTCTGATTGTACATTTAGAATCGCCGTCTGAAAACTAGACATTTAAATGGAGCTCGCATTAATATTCAATACTATTACCAATAAACATTCTCTCATTTGCATGTACAGGTGCATTTGTCAGAAGGGCAACCCGTGCACTAGCTGAACTCTTGTGTCTCAGTACAGCAGTCTCCACCCACTCTCTCTGCCAGCTTCATTATCTGCGCATGCATTTCTGCACAAAGGCAATATCAATCTTTTTCAATTAAAGTCACTGAGAATATAAATTTCTATTTTAGTTTCTCTGCTATAATGTAAAAAGCTCTCAGATTTAATGATGAAATCTTAAAATTACCCACATATATTATAGCAATTAAAAAAATATATCAGGATGAGATAAGATACTTCCATCATCTATGTGTCTGTTCATGACAGTTACAACTCGGTTACATTTTTTTTTTGAAAATTCTGTTTGTATGGAATGAAATACTAGTTTACCACATACTGTGCGATACACACTGTTTACGGTTTACACTGAATATAAAATATTATGAATATAAAATAATATTATGTATTATGCAAAGATGGCAATGGCAACTGTTGACTTTTCTTTGAATAAATGTGTCTGCAATGATTACATACATAGACACTTTGCCTTTTCTGTCAGTTATCACCTCTGCAAGTAATAACACAATTCAAGAAAAAAAAAAAAAAAAATATATATATATATTTTTTTTTTTTTTTTTTTTTTTCTTGAATTATATAATTCTTGAATTTCTTTTATGTTCTGTGTTGAATATCTTTTATTCTTTTATATATATATATATATATATATATATATATATATATAAAACATAAAAGGCATATGAATTAAATCTCATTTTCTCATCTGCAATGCTGGCTTTACATTAGTGACACAGATATCTTGGACAATGGAAGTCAAAGGCTAAAGTCCTCCCGTCACAACAAGGATGATGTGAGCCTGAAGTCTGAACACTCATCTCTGCAATCTGTCTCCCTCTCTCTCATCCTCAGCACAGACCTGCTTGTTTGCCGGCCTTTTCCATCTCTGTTCAACCCTCGATCCACATGAAGTGCTTTTCACAGTAGTTGACAGACTGAACTCCTACAGCGTAGCCAAGACTGTGAAAGTAAGCAGCCGTGTGTGTGTGTGTGTGTGTGTGTGTGTGTGTGTGTGTTTGTGTGTGTGTGTACTCACGGCAAGGGTGGGCCAAAACGTGTATCTCATCCACTGCGATGAACCCCGGATGCCCTTGTACAGATACTGCCTCAAAAATAACCTAAACGAGGGAAGAGGGGAGAGGGAATCAAGTGTTTCAATCAAGTCAGCTTGTTAAAGTCTGAACTGAGATGGTGAATTCATTTCAAGCATGAAAATATTCAAATTGCTAAGTCAACAGGAGAGATTTTTAACTGTAAACCCACCTACAGCAACCCCAAACACTTGAGGCACACTTAACGTTTGAATGTCAATGCATTCATTTTAAAGAGAGGTAGAACAAGAAAACTTTTCAAGCAAGGCATAATAATCTGATAATCTGCACTGAAACTCTTTAAACAAATCCGAGCACACACATATGGGACTGGCATGGTTTGCATGGCATACTGTACATGCCATGTGGTGAGGACATGTGTGGTCTGAACAATGCCCTCTCTCTCAAAGCTGCCAAGGACTGGAAGTAGAATGCCAAAACATGGACACGGGATGCACTTAAGATCCTGGCTTCCCAAAAAGGCCTCACTGTGACCAGTCAAGAGACTCAATCTACTTGAACAGACTCAATTCTCACCATGTTATTCAGGTTGAGACGTCAGAGACTAAAGGTGTGTGTTTGCACAAACGACAACCAGAGAAAATCACGTTTCGGATCAGAAATGTTGGGGAAACTGCTTTCGGTGGCTTTAGTTTTGTGCTGTTGTTTGGATAGGTTCTCAACTGTCAATCCTAGAAAAGTCAGTATTTTCAATTTTGAATGAAAAAATGCTTTACATCGTCAGTTTATCATTCTTGCACCTACTCAAGGACATTGCCATATTCATCAGTTATTAAAAAATTCACCAAATGATCTCTAAAACTGTCAGGACATGAGAACAAGAATTGTTTTTTTTTTTTTAAAGTACCATCACAAGTTGCAAAAATAAGCAGATTTGCCTTTCTGTCTTTTGCATATCATAAAAATTTACCCTTTAAACACTGTCACGTTGAAAGTGGCACCCTACGATTTAAAATGTATCGCGGCAGGAAACAAGTCAATTAACCCAGAGATTCGTTTCGGCAAAATTGGCCACTTATCTGGCAAATTCGTTGCTCTAATCAAACTCACAGTGGGATATTTTTCAGTGTAGTTTATGATCCCACAGGCAGATTTTCTAGTAGATATTAGTTCTCGATATTTAACAGGTAATTTATTAAGTTCACCTCAGCAAGATAAGCGAATGCTTTTAAAAACCTAAAAAAAAAAAAAAAAAAAAACACACACACACACACACACAACAAACACAAACTGGGGACAAACACACACAGAGTTTGAATCTCGAAAATATCAGCATCTTCAAATTCAAATAATCCCCACAAAAAAACAAATATAAAATCTAATTGTAATATTGTATTATCAGTAAATTTTATTTTTAAAAAAATCTTGATTTTTAAAAATTGCACTATAATCTAAATGACAATAATTGGAATTTTTAATATGCATAATAATAATACTTGCACATGTTTTTGTGACATTCGCCCCAAGCACAAACACACACACACACACACACACAAACACACATGCACGCAAAAGCTTTGATATAGCCTGCTGGTCAAATAGATGCCCTCAGCAAATATTGCCTTTAGCAAATATTGGTCTGCTGTTTGCCAAGAGAATTTGAGTATTCCCAGCACATTCCAAATATTTGCTCTTCTCATTAGTTAATTCAATTACACGGCTAATCTTATGAGAGTATTTCACCGCACAGATTGACCGGTGAATCTATAGACAGAATGAAGAAGTGCGTAAGAGGCCGAGAGAGATCTGGGTCTAAAGAATCAGAAGAGAAAAAGAAGGAGGGAGCGAGAGTGAGAGGTAATAAGCAAAAAGACAGATCTAAAATTAACAGCTAAAAGCTTATTCACCAGGGCCATTTGTGGGTGAGATTAGGGGACAGTGATTGCAGTGGTAATTGGAGTAGAGAGCAATCTACTGCCCCTCTCTGCAGTTCAATTGGTGCCATTCACCACGAATATATGGCAGAAAATAGACTTCAGACGATTTCAGTGGCCAAAGGGACAAAAATCTCAGTACTTGTTTTAGCTGATGTTCTTTTAGCTGATAGTCGTTTGTTTGCTATGTGGTTCATCCTGCTAAAAACAGCCTAAATGGTCATGGTTGTCTTGCTAATCAAGAGAATCGTTTACTCCATCGACTTCCATTCAAATTCCTATCAATCTCACTGTGAATGTTTCTGGGGTGTTTGAACTAGTGCTAATGATTAATTGCTTCTAAAATAAAAGCATTTGTTTATATAGTAATATATGAACTTGTGCAGTGAATATTATGTATATATAAATACAAACAAATGCACACACATACATATATAGAAAACATACATTTATGTTCAAACTATATTCAAACTAATATATATATATATATATATATATATATATATATATATATATATATATATATTCAAACTAACACACACACATAAACATATATACAGTATATATAAAGTATATATAAAGTATATATGTGTGTATTTATATACAGACAATAAATATGCACAGTAAACATACATATGTAAACAAAACTTTTTATTTTGGAGTAATTAATCATTGTTAATTGTTTGACAGAACTAATTTTTAAACCAGAAAATCTTCTTACAGTATGCAGATTCTCTGAATTGAAGCTCATGACCCAGTGTTATTATCATGTTTACCTGATAGGAGTTGGGCCAAAAGGTGCTGATGGCGAGTTCAGCCTTCACCCAGCCTTCCGTGACGGGTGCTGAGGCATTCCAGATGGGATTCCCCTGCGGTCCACCGTCCACTTTTATATAGACATTGAGTGTTCCAGGACTCGTCCCATCTCGACTGGACAAGGAGTAGTGGAAGTCTATGCAGTGGGTGTCGTTCTCTTTTAGCGTGGGCAGGAGCAGGTGGGCCTTCTGACCTGATGCACGACCCGAAGCATTCACCATCATGAAAGAACCTAGAAGTAATACAGAATACGGAAATTGATGTACAGTAGTAAAAATGTAATGAAATATTGAAATAATGAACAGAATAGAACATAAGAGAACAGGGCAGGAGAGAATAGAATAGAATGACACATTGAAAAAATACACAGTTCAATACATTGTTAAATGTTACATTTTCAAAAAAAAAAAAAAAAATTATTATTATATAAAAATGTGTTCCAGAATAGAATATTTCCACAGGCAATGGTTATAAACAAGGATATCTTGATATTGTAGTCAACATCCAAATAAAATAGACCTCCTAAAAGAACGCTTATTGTACAGAATGTTTTGATGTACAATATCTTATAATCTTTTCCCACACCGAAGGCTACATTGTCATTTTACACAACACAATCATGTTCATGGTCTTTTGTGCCTTTGTAAGCAGAACACATCCCATAACCGAGTAACTGGGTAACTGCCTGCTATAAAACCACCCTGAATCTGTAAGTGCTGAGGCACTATTTATGAAATGATTCTGCGGACAGCTTTACATCCATTTTACTCCAATTTTATGAGACAATATGCCATCTTACAGCCTTATGAGTAGTTTTGCACAAGTCACTACCAGCAGCGGCACTGCATTAGAAAGAAGAAAGAGCACAGGGCTTCAGAGAATACAAAAATCATGATTTTTCTACAAAAAAGTGACAATCATTTCACCTTCCTCTGGGAAAAGCATTTAGTTAAGCTAAAGCCCTAAAGGTGCCAATTTTTTTTTTTTTTTTTTTTTTTTTTGGATAAATTATAGTAATTCATTCCTAGTTCTTTAAAAAAATTCCCACAAAAGAGTTCAACTCATTTATGTCAGGTAAAAGGTTTTAGCCTTAACAAAGGTGAAAGCTAGGTTATCAATCAAACTCTGGCTATTCAATAGTGTTTTACAGCAATTATAGCACTAGCCTGTTCATGATTGTTCATTGGTGACTGAAAGACCTTTGAAATATTTCCAAAGCAGTGTGCATATGCGGATCCCTTCACAAGGGACTGTTCTTAAAATAATTGAGTATATCTATGTACTGTTAAATATACATTGCTTGCAAAAATTCAGAACTTCTGAAAGCCCGCCAATGCAGAACCAGGCATTTTTGGATCCAGATGGCGTACTTGCGTCAAGCGATGTGCATATGTTAAGGGCTAGGTTAAAACATCTTATACGTAGGTCAAAATCAGTCCCAATTTTTCCAGACACCTTTCTTCCTGGCTGTGCTAAATCACCATGCATAATTTGCCAGGTGGGCAGAGGAAGCCATTGCCATAACACCCCATTCATCACGAGTATTATCTAAGACATGACCACAAGACCCGAGCGCATCACATCTATCAATCAACACAACCTTGAGCCCTGGGATGAGGCCAATCAATTCCGCACACTGATCCAATCTAGCGAAGGCCCCCTAAACAGCGGGCTGGTAGTGAACTCGCCTGATTGCATTTCATATTCAACCCTCTCGGCCCACGTGCATTTTCCATCAGGTATTCCGAGCAGACATCTATATATTCCCTACCGTTGATGATTGCCAATATATATGTTCGGGCAAAGCGAGGCCTTTGAACCGAGAGGTAATTTAAAGCGAACCTACAAGCAGGCAATCAGCCCTACCACCACGGTCAATACGAGTGTCCTCAATCACACCATCGGCCGCTTCAGTAGATTACACTGTCTTAAGCTGAGCTAATGTGAAATCGGATGTAATGGTTCTATGATAAATAATTCAACAACGTTTTATTCCAGGTGGACTGCTGGATGCACAAAACACTCTTGACAAATCGGCCAGCCTGAGCACGACAACACTACAAACGCACCTGTGATTGGCACAGTCTTGCATGAGAATTCTAAATGGAAATTAATGTTTACATCCCGAAGAATGCGGTGCCGCCAGAAAACACATAGCCTCCAAATTGCTTCAGTGATATTACCAGCTTTCAATTACCTCGTGGAGTCCCAATGCATTGGAGGCACTTATAGTTTGTGTATTAATGAGTTCTGGGATGAATCAAAATATTATTAAAAGTCGTTTTTGCTATGTTTTGAGAAAATACCTGAGTATGATGTACAACTAGCTACGTGCATTCTCAAGGGCAACGTTATTTGGATGATAATTTCTTTTCCTGCAACTGTGGGCGCAGATAAACACGAATCAATGTCGATGAAGATTTCTCTCAATACTTACCACAGAACGAAAATTACTTCTGGAGTAAAGCACAGCACTTGGCCATCTCCTTTACTAAAATCGATAGCAATATGAGAGTCGTTCTCAGCTATCGGCAAATGTGCCGTCAACAAAATAGAGTCCTCACAGAATCACAGCTACGCTACTGGTGATTTAATGCTGTTCACATCAACCAATAACCAGTAACGTGGCTTTCGAGACCAATGTCGAGGCAGATCCATCACTGTTTTTCTAGGACAGCACAACAGTCTGTAAAACATCTTCATAGGGGCCACACGAGGCAACCTGATAAGGTATCGCTCCAGTGCTGCTTGGTTGACAGCTGTCACCCCTGCGTTAATATGAAGAGATGTCATATGAATTCATTTACGTCTAAACGCCCTTGATTGGAAGATTTATCGGTTCAAACATCTGAGGAGCAGTTTTAGAATGCCGTGCAATTCACATCAATCTTCGAGACGCCTGGCCCTTGTGCGGCAATTTCAACTCATTTTCTCAGAGAGGATTCTTCTGCGTGTGGCTACAAAGTACCGAGAGGACTTGCCGGTGAAAGTCATTATTCCCTCTGAGTATTTCCACTGGGAGCTCTTTGCACTAAATGTCACATTCCCACCATCATAATATGATCCCCCACATGACAAATAGCAAAAACTCTGCTAGTTGTCACTTTAATATGCAATTATGGCAGGTCCCTGTACTTTGGGCCCTCTGCTGCTCGGTCTGATAAAGTCACGGCATTCCTCATTTCTGCCTGGCAGTTTTATCCCGGGAACAATAAAGCACTTATTTACCATTGAGCCAAGCAAGGGCGGTAATCTGCAACGTACCGTGGGAAAAGCTAATGCGCTGAGAGGAAAAACACAGGCAGGAATAAAATGGGAGCGAGGATAAGGCTTCAATAGGTGTGGCAGCGCTTTGAGCTTTTGCTAAAATTCAGACAGCCCAAAAAAAAAATGTCCTAACATATACATATATACATACACACACACACACATTTTATATATATATATATATATATATATATATATAAAAAATTCTGAAACTACCATTCAAAAATTGAAGGTCAGTATGATTAATGCTTTAATTCAGGGAGTATGCTTAAGACATTTATCTTCTATCAAATTAAACATTAGATTACTATCAAATAAGTGTTGCTTTAATGAACATTATATTCATTGAATACTAGGGGGAAAACTATTACTGTTGCCACAAAAATATTAAGCAAACCGTTTTCAACATTGATAATAATAAGAAATTTTAAAGAAGCGTCAAATCAGCATATACTGTAGTATGATAGGGTAGTGTGACACTAAAGACTAGAATAATAACTGCTGGAATAATAACATGTGGCTCTGCATAAATTGCGTTATAATATATTAAAATAAAAAACAGCTTTATTAAATGATATAAATAAAGCCTTGCTGAGCATGAGACATAAAAAAAGTTAAGCAGTTGTATATACACTGAAGTATGAAATCAATTCATTCTTATTTTTTTTCTTAACTGGACACCTTCCAACGGCTTTTGTCTCACTTGAGCTTATTGTGTTCTTAACCGAGGTCCTGTCGTGTGAATGTGAGGGGGAAATTAGCAAAATACAGTCAAAAAGTCACATGATAGGACAAAATTGGCCCATTACCCAGTGAATGAGATAATTCCCACTTATCATGTTCACAACTGATCCACAAATGACCTGAGAGGGTTAAAATGGTGGAAATGGTCAGACCAATTACTAAGCAAACATTTCAGCCACTCGGACATCACACCTTCGGTCACATCCGAATCTAAACACAGCTGAAACGACTTGTGAAATGCGAAATGAGTAGCGACTTGGTTAAATCAACGTGTCAATCTGCAACATATGCAGAGGACTTGTTGAAGAATGTTCTGAAAAGTTAACCATTAATACCAGCCAAATAATAGTTAGTAACTAATCAAAGCTACAAAGTAGCTATATGCATTTTCCTGTAATTTTTTATTGTGGATATTTTAAGCATGTGCAATAAATAAATAACCAAATCAAACTTTGACGCAAATTTGGTTTAAGTATATTAAAATAAAGACAAAAATAATATTAACCCTTTGCCATTAATTTACATAAAACCGAAACAATGTATAATTAAATAACAGTTTGCCTTCTCATATCAGACGTCCACTGTACAGCCCTGTTTCGGAGGAAATGGTGATGTGTCAGCTGCAATCATTTTATTTGGAGCAGCTGTGAGCGAGAGAAGAAGCGCGTCTGATTCCCTTCCCCCCAACGGCAGGCTACAGATGGGCCGTTCCTTTAAAAACACATACATACCCTCCATAGGCCTCGAGAGTACAGTGGATCTGAGCTGTGGCCCATTTGACACATTTAAGCACAGTAAATTCCCCAAATCCCTCGTCACCTCATAGAGGGTGTATATGTGAAAGAGAGTGTAAAAGGAATTGAATGGATGCTTTTATGGCAGAGAGACAGGACGGGAGACAGTTGGCTACTTCAGCCGGGCCCCATATGTTTGCTGCCCTGGATGTGTAATGGACCTTCATGATACGGTGCTGTCCGTGTCCTCTCCTCCTCTCCGAAGCCCTCGTTATTACTTCTCACACATGCACGCCCATTTTCCATCTCAACCCGAGCAGAAACCGCCTCGCCCTGCTTGTCGCGCCAAATGATACGTGATTGGCGTAGAGTCAACAAGACCCACCGGCTGTGTGCCGCAATTCGTCATGGCCCTTTGAAACCACGCCAGCCTTTACTTCCGATGCCCTTTTCTCATGGGCCCTCGGTGGGCCTTGTCGCAAACCCTTGAGACTGTGATAATCCGATAAGTGGAAAATCAATAATTGAAGTGTCATTATCAGAGTGAAGAAACCACGCTTGGGCACCTTAATGCAAATCAGTGAATCGGCCAACGGCAAATCCAATAGATACAACTTCATCTGTGGTTAAGGATTCCAGCTAATGCTTTCTGCTTCACTAGACTTCCATTTGCTGATTGGCTACAGAAGAACTGATGTTGGTACAGGGACTATTTAAATTGAGGGTAAATGCATATGCAAATAGGGATCCTGCCAATTGCTTTTTAACAGAACAGACAGCTAATTAATATTACACAAAAAGGATGTGTTTTGCAAACATACTACAGTATATAGCGGCAGTATTTAGAAGTAATTTGATTCTTAAAGAGATAGCTCAACTAAAAGCTCTAATTATGTCATCATTTATTCACCCTCATGCTTTCCGAGTTTCTTTCTTAGGCGAAGGAATGTTAATATCAATATAACGCTGACTTTCACTGCATGGGGAAAAAAAACTGATACTTTTCTTATGTGCTTTGCAGAAGAAAGACAGATATGGTGAGTAAATAACAGAATTTTAAATTTGAGGTGAACTATTCCTTTAAGCCACTTGTAATTAAACGTACTTGTAAATGTACACAAACAAGCCATTCAATTTATCGATAAGTGGTTATAAGCTGTGATTTTTATAATAAATACAAAATGAAAATCACAAGTTCATCCCATAAACTATGAACATGTTCCAACAGTGTTTCAGAAACTAGATTTTAACTGCTTAAGCTGTCTTTCTTTGTAATGAATGTCACTTGGTTAGTGCCATAGGCAATGACATTCATACATTTTGAAGTGTTTCAAGATCATTTCTGTGGCCGCTGGGCATGCAGATTTCAAGACTGCTGGTCCAATTTGTTATGTTTATTTTGGCATTCTTTTGATTGCTGCTTTCTGAAACTGGGCATCTTGGCATTTGAATTATGGTTATTTGAAATTCTGAAATCTGCATTTCAGAACGGGTCTTAAAAGGAAAGGATTCTTCTGCTTCTTATTGTTATTTATATATTTTTTTGTGTGTGTTCATTTTGGAACAAAGGATGGCCTTTTATCAGTTCCTAGTAAAGTCTTCCTCAGTGGCCAAGCAGTTGAATTAGGTTCAGGTTGTATCAAATTGATCGTATTCTGGCCATTTATTATTAGCATCTAAAAGGAAAGGACTGAAAAGATCCAAAGGCGGTCAAATTGCCTGGGGAGATCATAGCTAGCCTAACAAGAGAGAGGAAGAAGAAATACAACAGGGAGAAAGATAAAGGGAGATGCAAAAGAGTTCAATAACATCTAAAAATACATTTTAAACAGATACACATCTCCATGTCTGTAAAAGATTCATATTTTCTGCGAAACAGTCCGGATGACAGAATGCGCAATAATGAATCTCAATTGACAGACTGCAGATATGTGTATGAAAGTGGAACCATCTAAAACAATAAAGGAACTGTCTAAAAATGGTGCAATTTTGTCAGTATTTTCTGAAGCTGAGAAAGCCAATTTAAACTCAAGCTCCATTTACCCTCAAGTAACAAGTAAATTTAGCTCTAGGTGAACAGATTTGTGTCAAATTAAGAGTTGTGCTGGGACAGAAGACCTGCTTGCTCCAAATTCACAGACGCCCTGGCCCACCTATTGCCGGCCCACGTCCAGGTTCATGACAGGAACAGGTGGCCGAGAAGAGGGGCACGACAGCGGCGCCCTGCTGGCAGCAAGCAACGAGGCGAACTTGATGCTTATTGCACCTTGCCACACAGCCATAAATCTAGTATCACTTCTCTTTTTGCTGAGATCGGTTTCTCTGGTTTCTTAAATAGAGAGCTGTCACGCTAACCAGAGCCATTGTCGTTCATTCCTACAGAGATATAATAAAGTGGCAACGAGGATGGGATACAACTTTTTACCTTCCTGCAACACATGGGCTAGCTGAAAGGTTTGTCCGGACCACGAAACATGCTTTGAAAGCTTCGATTGGATAAGGCACATTTCATTAACGCCTTCATAACTTCTTGCTGTGCTATAGCTGTACTCCACACGCAACTACCAAAGTGTTGCAAGCTAATTTCAGGACAAGCTATGAACTGCTTAAACCAGCAATCCTAGAAGAAACTGCTCTACAACAACAAAAAAATCAGGTACAGCAGGGTACAGCGAGGAAAAGACAGAACTTTCTCGACAGGCTCACCCGTGCTGGCTCTGAATTATGTCTGCGGACCGAAATGGATTGCAGCTACTGTGCAGACCCAGACTGGTCCTGTGAAAACGGCTGGAAACCTTCTCTGAAGGACACATACAGGCCAGCTGCTGCGTGATGCCAGTATATCCACGGACCTTCTCGGAAGCACTGATGCCCCTGATCTAAATGACGACTTCCGTGACATTCACCACCGAGTCTACCAAGACCCCAAATTCCTCATTTACAAAAAGGAACCATCCTCGCCTGTGCTTTCAACAGGAACTCAGAAACAAACAGGTCGTAAATATCCAGTACGGGTGCAGCGTCCACCTCAACGTTTCTTGGATTGCACTTAGTTTGGGGCTACCCTTGTTGTTCGGGGTAAGCTATGGTTTGAGGTAGTCCACCCTCATTCGCAGGAAGTTAGTTGTTGTCACATAAGAAATATAACAAGATTGAATGTTCTGACAATATTTAAAAAAAACACACACAGAATGTTTACTTTCATTCTACAAGTGATAATTGTATTTTTTTTTTGTATATTTTACATTGTGTACATTGTACACGACATTGTATATTTTTTACGCTGACCTTAAGAGTTAGAGGGAAGGAAATGTTGTGTATTTCGTTGATATTGTTTATTTAACTACATCTCGCAGAATGCAGTGTTACATTGTATCCGGAGAAGCTCCAGCAAAAAAAAAAAAGAAAAAAGGTATACACATGAAACTAAGTAAACTAAGCTACCAAGATGTATGGAGTACCACAAAAGGAGAGCATATTCAGGAATGTTCCATTAAAAAAAAAAAAAAAAATCAGGCTGTTTTCGGTCTCCGTTGACTTCCATAGTATTTTGGAACCATGGAACTCAATGGTGACCCAAAACTGCTGTAATATTGCAGTGTTTGGGCAGTTTTTTTAAGTCACTTTTAAACAGAACAATAGATAGAAAGATAGTTTGTGATATAAATGTTTGATTATATCATCCACCTCTAATCACTGCTCTACACATCTTGACACCTACAGAGATTTGTCCTGCCAGTGTTTGGTAGAGATATCTTGGCTTCTGTAACTGTTATGTTGGGCAGAAGTCCGTATCTGCTTAAGTAGTCCCTGTTACTGCTCCCTTGAGAGCAATTGGACACTTTCGCCTGTGCTGCTGCTATAAAATATTTCCCGCTGAACTCTTCAACCTCACAGAGGGAAGTGCATTCCCGGGCCCTTGAGAGCGAGCCACGAGCGATTTTGTAAGCCGGTTATTTGAGGTTGTCCGTATGCTTTCACACAGGGATGGCCGCTGAAAGCCAAGCTGAGACACTCAAATCCCAGCAACAGACAAGACGTTCATGGATAACAATCAGGATGGATCCACCCTGGGTCAAAATGAAAACAGAAGCTGCACTCGTAAAGTTGGAAATTAGACGTGTCCGATGTAACTCCACAGGGGATTCCTGGGGAACATTCTGAAGGGCGTCAGATCAGCAGGAGGACATACAGGAGAAAGATCAGACAGAATGACAAAGGACAAGGCAATATTGAAGAATAGAGAAAGAGGGAAAATAGAAGAAGCCCAAGTAAGGAAATGGCCATCTTCCTTCTTTATAAGGAATATTCCAAGTCATTTACATTCTTATTGCTGTCTCTAACAGTATCCTGTGACCATTTTGACATTTTGAGTGTTTATAAGCCTTCCTGAAACATGGAGAATTTTCAGAATTTCAATCAAAAGCAACAAAACAAGATGCAAGTTAAATGGCCTATACCTATAACTAACCCCAAATATGTATATTACTGCGGACGTATTTTTATTTTTAACAAATTCAAGGGAGAGTCAAAATAATTTTTGTACAAAACGGAATTTAATACTAATGGAACAAATACATTTTTAATTTAGGGGTTTATTACATAAAACATACTTTTTTAAATAAATGTAAATAAACAATACAAATATTAAATAAAAATAATTACAAGTAAACAAAACATTATGTAAGTAATATGAAAACAAAAATAGTGTTTGTATATAACAGTATTGTTTCACTGTTTCAATTAAAATGAATTAAAAAGTAAATTAGGCAATCTATAATTCTGCTAGCTGTAGAAACAAAATAGTGTCATTTTCCAGCTCCAATCAGCTTTGGTTCAGTATTAATTCAATTAAAATGGCTTATTTTATTTATTTAAAAAAAAAAAATCAAATCTTTTGATAGTACACTTTGTAAAAAAGTGAACAGAAAGTTGACCCCTGGTCTATTGCAAGTCTTGGCTGATGTACAAGCAAAGCTAGTACTTATTTAGTGCATAAAAAAATAAATAAGAGCCAGAAAACAAAAGGAAAGAAAGATTCTCTTGCCTAAAGGGTGGCATCATGATTACTTAAAAGAGTGTATTAGTCAGTGAAAAGGAAGTACACTTGGCAGGAATCAGGGTGTATGGCATAGGGGATAATGACCTACAACTGGAACATCGCCCAGTGTTCTGTTCTGCTTCAGTGGTGGCATGGAGAGCATCACGAGCCTGGGGTTTACAGCACTTTAGGACACACACACACACACACACACACACACGATACAATGGTTCAACTGGAACCTTACACTTCGTTGGACACGCTGCATCATGAAACTGACAAGGGCTAAAAACATGGTGTGTGGTGATATTGATCCAGACATGCCTGCACACACACTCTTCACACATCTCTTTAATAGCCTCTCTGTCTCCCTCACACACACACACACACACACACACATGTGTCCTTTATTAATGTCTGCTGATACACTCCGTGGTGTAAACATCAACAAAGCACTATCTTTTTGCTGGCTGCAGTGTGTTGGATGTGCCTGAGATCATCTACTAATGATGAGGTCACAGACACCAACACAATAAGAACTTCAGCTGAGAAAGTCTGGAATGGACAACTGAACACAACAGACCAAAACATCATTTTAATGCTCAGAGGTTGCTTTTTCATGTCTCTGGAGATTTTACCATATCGTTTAAAAGATGTTTCTTTTGATCTTGGAAGTTCGCAATGTTCATATGGAGATTTCTTAATATAAAACAAATCTGAGCACAGACTGAGAGATTGTCGAGAATCACGTAAATCATCTGAGAAGTATCCCTCTATTGAAGATCACTCCTTCCAGTCTCAATGCCGTCTAAGAGAAAGAATTGAGATAGTAAATAAAACTCATTTGATATATATATTTTTTCTTCCTAGTACTGCAATGGAAAAAAAAAGAAAAAAGCTTGTACGGGAAAAAAACCTATTCGCAGCATGTGGTTTGTTTTTTCGCTAAAATTAGACATCAAAAAATTATTACAACTGAAAGAGATTGAGACAGAAGCAAGGTTTTGGTTATTTGCCATCACATTAGCTAATTTTAGATTGTGACAGAACAAATAGGACAAAGGGAAAAAGGAGACAGGCCTTTCATACCAGAGGCTATCTATCATTAAAAACCCTACTGGGTATAAAAATATCCCTGAGCAACAAAACTGTCATTGGTCCTGTAGGCTTGTCATTTATCAAACTCTGGCCAATTGTTGTGAGGCCAGGAGGGAAAATGGGAATTCTGGGAGACATTTATCCTGTTTTAGGGCAGGATGCTGTTTTTGTCTCTTTCTTTCTTCCTCCTCTGGTTTGATGCTAGTGATTTCTCTTCACAGGTATCTAGAGTGAGAATCGTAAAAACCCAAGGGAAAATATGACACCGGCAGAATTTACACTATCCAGTCTTTCAGAGGCTCTCTCATTTTCTAGCTTGACAAAAGAACAATAGTAGAGGTCAAAGGCAATGACAGGAGCGTTACATTCGAAAGTTTAGCGGGTTTATTTCTAAAAGAAAGTAGATACAGCAGCTTCGGTAATGGGAACAATCTAATTTCACATGCATTTGTTATGAAAACGTTTAAAACTGTTAATTTAGAAGATGATTTTGGATGAGATTAGTCATTGACAAGTTACTTAATCATTGAGAAAGTAACTAGTGAGTGCTCAGGGTCAAAAATGTGTGCGGATTGGCCAGTTAGCAAAAACCATACTTACAAATTTTAAAGAAAGAAATGACAAGAACGTGACAGTGTTTGGGAAAGTTACTTTTAAAAATAATGCATTACAATATTGTGTTACCAACTTATTACTTAACTAATTACTTAGCTGCCAGTCAAGACATGGGAAACAAAGCAAGCTGACTTGTGTTACTTATTCAAAAAAAGTAACTTATTTTAGATATTTTCTTGTAAATTAAAATCAATGCATTACTTCACTAGTTTGATTATCTGATTTCTTAACTTTTTTGGTTTTTTTTGGAAAGAATGCATTAAATTGTTAAAAAACAAAACAACCTTTTTTTCAAATGAATTAAAAATAGAATAAAAAAAATTATCACTGTTTACAAAAAGAGATTAAAGCAACACAAATGCTGTAATAATACTAATAATTAAACTTTAATATTTCAGATAAGAGTTTTAACCAAATTCTTGAATTATAAAACACAAGGAAGTAATGTTAAATCTAATATTAAGCTTGCCATTTATGGGCAGTACTTTATTTATTTATTTCTTTTTTTCCACTGGCCACCCGGCAGGTTCAATTAAGTTTATTTGAATGCATTACACAATTTGAAAATTACCCAAAACTGCCTTAAAAATATGCAGGTGAAAGTGCAGAAACGCACATGATTTATACGAGCCCTATAAAAGCAATTCACATATGAAAGGCAAAATCATGTTTTCTGTTTTCTATGGCGCATTTCTGCTTTTTTACTTTTGCTCCAGCTGATTCTTGAAATGGTGTTTGGCTCTTATGATAAATCGCTCGTGATGTTCCTCATTTGTAAGTTGCTTTGGATAAGAGTGTCTGCTGAATGACTAAATCTAAATGATTTATGTGTGTACAGTGGATACCTGAAGCCTAATCGTGAGATACATTTCCTCCTGCCATCCATCTTGCCCCTGCCATTTCCTTTCAAAACTCCAATCTTGAGGCTTCATGCAAAATGTCCACCATCACATAATTAAAAGAGCTTTCAGGGGTCAATACAGGTGTCTTCAGTGCTGAAGGGAAAACAGCGGGCCCCTGTCCAAAGGTAATATTTAGTGTGCATTAGCCTGTCTAGATGATTTCCATCAAACACGTGCAAAACGGCACAGAATGACTCATATATATATATGTATATATACACGCAACACAGCATGCTATATGTAGTTAACACTGGGCCTTGTGCACTAATCCATAAGCGATCAAATCATGACCATAATTAGCTAATGGCTCCAGCAGGCATCTCTCATGAAGAATGCATATAACCACGATTCAAACGACATTCTGTCAGGGAGAGCAGGAGAAAGGAGAGCAGGAGAAGGTGCAAGACACACTCACACATTGAGATAAATCACCTGTCTGCCTTAAACAAATGCACACGCGTAATAAATATCAATATTGCAGATTTATGTTCTTCTGACATAATTAGATCTTGAACAGTGATGTAATTCTCGGCAAACACGCATTATTTTGTTCTTTACTGACTCCCGAGGATGAAAGCGTTTTCATTTTCTCTCTTCTGCTTGTATAAAAACAAATACACATATAATCGGTAATTAAATTTTAGGAAGAAAGTGTTCTGAATACAACTGTAATCTCAATTTTGATGTGTTCAGTGGTACATGACGGCTTGTTAAAAAAATCTAATGAATAACAGAAAGACAGTTGTTTTTAATTAAAAGCTATTAAAAATCTTTTTTGGTCATTAAAATACAGCTGGAATCAAATAAGATGCACATATATGAAAACCTAAGCTTCCTAGAAATTACTAAAACTGAAATCTAAAATAAAGTAAATAGAAATTTAAAAAAATTTAAAATATTGCGTAAGCACATATCTAAACAAACTAAAATTAAAATAAGAGCTGAAAATGTCGGACCTTGATTTGGACAACTTTAAAAAAGGCAATTTTTTCAATATTTAGATTTTTTTCTCATCTCTGCCAAATATTGCCCTCTCAACAATCCGTGTAACAAAGGAAAAGCATATTTATTTACATTTCAGATGGCGTTTAAATCTCACTTTTCACAGTTTGACCCGTATGCTGGTCCTTGTGTTGTGGTCCAAGGTCATATATGTTGTGGTGCTTTAGGAAAAGTCCTTTGTAATCTATTTAACACTCATGTTTGGCTATGCTTCTTGATAAAAAAAAAAAAATCAATTAAAAAAATCAAGACCTAGACCACTTTTCTTTGTTTTTTAGTTGAGCATCTTTTTCTATTTAGAAACGCATCAAACTGCAAAACTCAAATGTACTGAAAATGCCATTTTCTTGTTGACATGATTTCCAGACCCCTGTAACTTGAACTCAATGAACAGGCAAAAAAAAAAAAAAAAAAAAAAATCCACGGACAAAAAGATGTACTTCACTCACTCTTATCAAACATTTTTGTCTCTCAGGTTAGCCAGACACACTCTCAGACACATCCTTTTCAACACTTAGGAGATTTGAGGATTGGGCTGACAGGGGAAGGCAAAAAAAAACGAGGGACTGCCAGCCCTTAGTGAAAAGGTGTGGCGGTATTATAAAAAACACCTTTTCCACATCCCCTGGATTTGACATGGTGGAGATAGAAGTAATAAGCACTCACCCACATTCTCTCTCTCTCTATCACTATAACCATCAGAGCGGGAATGAGAAAGAGAAAAGAGAGGAATTCGATTGTATTTGTAAAAAAACTAGGTTAAATGACACTTTATCTTTCATAGAGGGAAGAAAAGGGAATGGAAGTGATATGGAAGTACTGAGAGACCCCATTTGGCTGTATAGAAAATCTTGAGGACCAATGACAAGCTTTCTTGTCTGTATATGCTGTCCTTTTACTAAAATTCGAATAAAAACAGAATGAAAATAATAACTAGAACAACTTTTGTTGTTCTAGAACAACTTTTCCTTTCCACAACCAAAACCATTTACAAATCTTTTAGCGTTATTAAATATTTTATGCAGTGTTTTTCTAAAACCAAATCATAATCAATTCCCCACACACACACACACACACACACACCTACCTTCAAAAGTCACTTATCGACTGAAAAACAAATTCCCTCAATAATTGGTAGAGAATGTCACAAATAATTTAAAAAGAAACAGCAAGTAATATGTTAAAATAAAAGAGACTGATATTTTTTCTTGTAAAAACGTAAAAAGTAAGCAGTGGAACAAGTTATTATATTTCTGATTATACAATATAACAACAAAAAATACTGCAATGGAGTAAATATATGAGCACGGGATGGTTAAATGTTTGCTAAATCCCAAAGCGAAGTGTTCATTTAAGATCTGAGGCATCTTGTAAATGACGAGATAGAACTAGTCATTTTCTGCAAAATATCAAAGATGACATCTCAGTCTTTCCCTGAAGGCTGCAAGCCTCCCAAACGCAGGCATTCCTGTGAAACGAGAATGATTCAAAGCACACGGAGGCAGTTGACCTTACACTAACACAATGCAACAAATGTGGGAAACAGACAGAGAGAGAGCGAGAGAGAGCTAAGAAAAATGGGGGGGGGGGAAAGTAGATGCATAATTGTCCCCAAGGTAGCAGCAAAAGTGAAATCTGTTGTTGGTTTGGCAAAAGAAAAGGTCAGTGCTTTCAGAGGGCCTATTCAATATCGCACATACGCCCAAGCCTGGTGGTTTTGGACGGCCACACTTGAATCAAGCTTTCAGATGAGCCTTCATTGTTCCCTGAGGGCTGGAGAGAAACGCTCCGTCAACAAAGGCCACGCTGGGGTCTGATTGCAAGGAGGACAAAAAGAGCATTCAGCCAGAACCACCATATTATATCTGCTGATAAGCAACGGTTACAGTCTAAACACACACATGTGAACCAACACGCACAGAAGATAACAGGGCTGGCTAAAAAAAACGGTAAAGCGGGACAAAGACTTGCGACAGATGACTTGTAGCAACTAAGCAAGAAGAATGAAGTTTGTGTTGTGATATACGACGCTGCTGCTGGGCTGGAAAATCAGCAAGCGGGGAAAAAAAAAAGCCAACAAAGAACAGAGATCTAAGGGCAAAATAAATGCTCTCTTTTGCTGGAAACACTATTTCTGTGCTTTGAACTCCCATAATGAAGTTGTAATACTATCAGCAAGTCTTTCTTGAAGGAGTTGGGAGAAAAATGAGACCTGAGGGTGTCCCTTTCTCTGGCAAAGCATCTGCCGAGTTCGATTGTTTTGTTTGGCCCTCCCAGCTTTCTGTACTACAAGCTCAACTGCTCCAATACACACTCGCACACACAATTTACACATAATAGGCACTTAAAAGCCTTGTGGCCGTTCTATAATGAATAGTCATTAAGCATTACGTTACATGAGGCAGTTAGCGAGACATAACAACAGGTGCAGAACAGGAACAGCCTAATGCGCTTAGCAAACATTAAGATGATGTTGCTTTGAATCCCTGAATAGATGACCATGCATCAGTTCAGTTCCACTTTAATACACCACTTTCGATTTCAAGCTAATGAATTAAAAGAACTAATTTTTACTTTTTTTTTAAAGTTGTTCATACACACAAAAAAAAGTCTAGATGATGCTTTCTTTTACAGATGTAATAGCAAAATAGACGGCATCACATTATTCAAAAGAAAAAAAAAATTCCTTCCTCCAGACAATTTTCATTACATTTGATTTTTATTAAATTTATTACATTTTTTATTAGTAACATTTAACTATTACAGTAAGGATTCTTTTTCCCCCCATTTAATCTACATAAGGGCAGCACAAAAAGCAATACCATGCATTATAATTTTTTATAATTACAACAACGACAGCTTGGTTACGAAATAAGATTAATAATAACATGAAAATCATTTAAAATGTAATTTAAATTGTTCTGAATTATTTCTTTCGTTTGTTTT